>NC_064670.1:38248176-38548176 GCF_943734685.1 Anopheles coluzzii | reverse complement strand
GCAATTGCAACAAATTGCCTGTTGGTACAGACGATGAGGAGGCTGCGCTGCACGCTGGCCAATGAACCCGTTCGCCGAGTTGCGATAATGATGCGCACACAAACACACCGTTTCGCTGATGCTTCTGCTGCTGTTGATGATGATGATGATGCTGGCAATGTTGCAGATATCCCGTCGTATTGCGAGACCGGAAAGGAAGGGCGGGAAAGGATTGATGCAGTATTGTGAGACGCAAGCCGAAGATCGAAGGAAATTATCAGATCAGAAAGATTTACCGCAGCAGTGTAGCGCTTTCGGAAACTGCTCTGCAGCGAGCCTTCTCGGGAGATGTAACGCAGCGCAGCTGCTGCTGTGGTACTACATCTACACATCCACCCAGGCGCAGGAGGGAGGAGACGGGAGCCTTTTCCCAACGGCATCAAAGATCGGGCAGATCAATCTGTAGTCCCGTTATTTAGGGCGAACCACCAATTCGCCGTGGTGGACGACGCTGTGACGTGCTGAGATAACATTGGCCGGAGATGACCGGAGTTCTATGGGATGCATCTTCTGCAATTTGTACGTATTGCTGCTAGTTGAGGGTTTAGTGCCGTTTGTTCTATTGTACAAGGTTAAGGCTTATAATTGATTCTGACACTTTCTACCAGGGGCGTTCAAGGATTTTGCTACACGGATGGACCCCGTCGGCAGGATGTTGCTGTGCAGGATGGGACTCGGATTTCATTCGGACACACACACCGGTAGCGGGTAGCACATCTCTTGCAGGGACATTGTTCATGATGGCTAGAACTTTCCCAGGTGAGCACCTGATGAGGTGTAGGCTTCGACACATACGCACCCGTGGGAGGAGAGCCCATATATCATACTCCATGTAAAGATATGTGGGTGTTCCGTATGATTTGACTTATGCCGAAAGTTGGCATGTATGTTTGGAGGACGAACCGAGCAATAGGGAAGTCAATTTATTCCGAAAACATTTCAATGTCGATTGTGGATTGGCAAATACAGGGTCCCGCAACAGGTACAGCGACGAAGCACCTTTTACCATCAAAAGAAACAGCTCAGAATCCCTGACCGGTAGAAGTAAGTAATCCTCTTCCCATGGGGTGGATTATTGAGCAAATTGGCAAGGCTGTGAGCGGTGTGCTGCTGAGCCGTTTCAACGAAGGCGGCAACCATAGAGAATATGCACATTATTTAATGTTAAAACAAAAGCAACAATTTAGGGACCGCGGGTAGCGGGTACCTGTCCCTAGCTGCTGGCATGTAACCTGGGATCTGGGAGAGATTAATGACAGAGCTTCCATAAAACGGACAAAAGGCGGTATTACTCCAATGATATAAAGGACAAGCAAAGGTTCGGAAGATACAATTTGTACCCCGCTTGTGAAGGTAGATCTTAATGTTACCTGTACTACTTTCACCGCTTAAAGTCAAATGGTGGGTTTTTTTTTTACTATGTTTTCTCAAGGTTATGAACAAAATAACAAAATTGTATAAGCTTTGCTGTTGCCCATACAACTGGACAGCGTTTTAAATGGAACCTCTTTGCCCTAACGATACAGCCTATAATGTAGCGCTTTATCCTAATATAGCACGCCGTTTTAGATTACCGAGGAAACTGCATTTACTAACAAGTGCTTCGAGCTGCTTGCGCCACACTCAAGATAAGTAACATGAGATGTGCATATAATTCCGAACCTTCATCACCCGCACTAAACAGCTATCTCTTCACCATTCTAGGCATGTAAGCAGGCACGAAGGGTGTTACCATGGCTTCAATTATCAACGAGGAGAGTGCGCTTACCGGGCTGCGAGCGGATGGTCAACTGCCTAAAGACAATACCATTCTACCGACACTAATCGGCACGAAGAAGAAGGTGCGCATTACTTAAGCCACCAGCAGCAGCAGCACCATAAGTAACATTAAACGTACCGCCTTAGCACAACTCTTTGCTCCTTACCGATCTTTCTCCCAACACCCGTGGCTTTATGTGTGTGTGTGTGCCCGTGCTTCTTATCTCATCCTACGCGGCCACGGTAAATAAGGGCCAAATTTGAGACACGCCAAACGCACACGCAATGCACCACCAGTGCGCAGCAGCAGTTGGTTGGTGGTGGTGGGGAGCCTGTTTGGGATTTGGGTACGGTAACACACACGACGATCGATGCTTTCTTTCTACACTTTCCCCTCCTCCTCTTTTGCATGCCTAAGGGTCGCATCAGATTGAAACGGTCGGATGAGCCTGAAAAAAGTTGGGCGGTAAGGGTGGATGAACCAGAAACAACAACGAAACAAAAAAAGGGCCCACAAAGCAGGTTGCGGTGGCCGCTGCTGAAAGTTATGATCATGGCCCCGCAGTACAGTTTCGTGTTCGTTCGCTCGCTCCATACGCAGTGCAGGAGGTGTACAGATCTTGCCACCGAGACCCCAGGATGATTGGGTACGCTATGGTAAACTGAGAGTGGGCCCACAGGAATCATAGTGTGTGTGTGTGTGTCTGTGATAGCAGCAAAGAAACTGGGCAGGCATATTACTTCTTGGAATTATGCAGGTGAGCAGGTTTACGATCCATGTTTTATATGTACACATTTTTTCGACGCCGTTTTTTAATGCTGTTGCCTTTGCGTGGGGAAAGATTCTTTTTTGTTGTCTATTTGGTTTTTTTTGTTGGGATGGGGGCATTTTCATGCAATTGCTGGAAGAGTCTTATGTGCTACGGTTTAAAGCATACGGATTGGGGGGTATTGTGTGTTTGGAGTTTTTTTTTTGAGAAGCAAGAGTTTTAGCGCAGAATCATTCGGTTGGCAGATTGTACGGCAGCAACTAATGCGCTGTGGTAAATGTATATCAAAAAGTTGCACAATGTCTGACTAAAGATTAGTTTCAGGTAATCGGAATAATGCTTTACTGGAATTATAGTCGGAATTGTTACTGAAATATGGCGATCTTCTTGTTTGTGAAACAATATAATCGTGTCATCAAACAGATTTATTTAACCAGGAGCTCGGTTTTACTTGGTTGGTGGAAAATCGATGCTAAAACCAAAACCAAATCGATGATCAATTCAAAATTAAGAATATTTCGTACAAATTGGTCTTTTTTCCCCCAATCCATAGCAACCAAAGCATGCTACATCAAGATCCAAAAGTCTCGTACATCAGCAAGAACGAGCATGGCAATACACTACCCCACCGCCTGCTTGATCGATCTTTTCTCGATCGGTCTAATTACAACATTCTTCCTGATTGCCCTGATCCAATGATCGGCTCATCGCCGATATCTTTATGCCGATAGCGTTTAAACCTGTTACCTGTGGCCAGCGAGGCTTGGGTGGTGGTTTCGGGTCAAACATGTCCAGCGTGCCTAATTAATCATTTACGATTTCCTTTGCCGTGCTAGACGCCTTACACCCAGAAGCGATAGTAGGACACCACATGGTATCGAAACCATGTACTTCCGATCGAGCTGGCCACGTTTGCTTCCCTCGGCATAGGTACTGCGCGGGCACGGCTTAGGTCCGATCGATGTTTCCATTTCACGGCTGATTGGGCATACCACAGCACAGCCAGCCAGCCAGCCAGCCAATCGGCACCGCAGACGGGTCCAATTAGTTGCATAATCGACCCTTGCCACTCCCGGTTCCTGGCCGGAATAAGATTATTTAGAGGGTTTAGAGGTTCGTTTGAGTGTACCGATCGTAAAGGCAAAGGCCTGTAAGTTCAAAAGCTGCAGGCACCGTTATAGGGACGCGTTTTTTAAATAGAAGATTTAACGGTTTGCTACAATGGTTGTTAGATTTTCCATTAAAACTAAAATGAACATTTAAACTGTACTTTTCCTTTAACTAATTGACATCTTTCTTTCCCTTGTGCGTGATCATAACAAAAATTGCTATTTTTGTGTGACTTTTTTGCATTATTTTTTCTTCCAAACCCCACCAACAAGAACGCAAACATTCCTTTGAGGCATACCGAAAAATGCATTTCCTCGCGCCCGAAAGCATTGCATTGGTCTCTCATTATGTCGCAAAACAACAACACGGAGCATAGCGATCTCGAGAAAGGAAGGCACACATACACCATTTACGAAGACACCTGCCGCCCTACGGACGTATAGATGCGGAAGGGTTAGTAGTTCCAATTGCCACCTTGATGATGCACTTTTGTGTAAAACGGTGTGCTTTTATTCGTGTGTGCGTGTATTTGTTCTTGAACCTGAATCGATTGGAATTTGCTTTTCCACCACTTGCCTTTTATTACGCAGGTAGGGTAGTGTGTGCAATAAAAAGGACAGCTGCGCAACGTACCCCGCGCGCTCGATGCGTATATATCGTGGCACAGTTCGTGGCAGACGCAATGGTGGAAGGATTTGGCCCGTACTCCGTTTCTGGGGTACGTTCAGCGCTATAACCCTTTATGGAATCGGAATCGTACATTGAGATCGCAGTAGAATCGTGTCGCATATGCCTGTTGCGTTTCGTGCATGTGCATAAAAGAATAATAATAATTCCTGGCCGGGAGAGGAATGGTGGCATCCTTTCTGCAGCAGTACCGGGGGAACTGGTAGGTGTAGGATGGTTTATAAAACCCCTCATAAAACGGAGCCTACAACTCTCCTGTAAGTGATCGCATTCCTGCTATCGGTTTGGGGAGGGAAAACAGTTTCGGCATTTAGTTCCATAAAACCTAAAAACTGCCGGACAATTGCAGGGTGGAATGGAAACTTAACAATACTCATACCAATTTTGCCATAAATCATCGCCAGAAGGGCGAGAAGAAATTGGTTTGAATAGTTGTAAAGCGTACCATTGCTGGTGGAATTAATTTTACATATTAGACACTTTCCTTACTTTATTGGTTGTCATGTACCCACACCAATGGGATGGCTAGCTGTTTAGGCTTGATGAGCCTGCATAAAAATGCACCCATTTATGGAGCTTTTGTGGAGAGATGGCACCTTAACTCATTGCACGCTGCGTAACAGGTAGATGTTGGAGGCTCTCTAGGTGGTGTAAATTATATTTAAATTTACGGCAGAGGAAGCATTTTATGGTTACACATTTCAAAGCTCGCTCAAAAATGTGTTTTGTACGGTCGAAAAGCTATTTAAGACCACACTACTGCAAAGATGGCTTATCTCGCGTGTGAATGCATCGCTTCACGCTCATGAGATCGTATTTAAATTGAATTTTAAGATCCTTTTTACCGGATAACAATAGCCTGCGCAGTCTTTTCTAATCGGATAACCTATTGGCAATGGAAGAAGCTAGCAGAACGACAGAATGTCCTTTTCCCCTTGGCATGGTATGAACTTGGCTTTCACATGCACTAAAAATTGATGCAGTTACGGTGTGGAATGTACCTCTACAAAATGCCCCTTCCCAAAACCGGCACAGGGGAATCGAATCAATGATCTTTGCAGCCTCGTTCCTTTACACACAAGAATACGCTCCGGGAGACAGGACAGGTTACACTAGCATATGCGGCGGGTATACACTGTGACGAATGTGACGCTTGATCAATTAGCACCTCATTTGCCTGAGCATTACCTGCAACGATAATCACCAAACACGATTTGCCGGTTTGGCACATCCTTCTGGGAGATTCAGTGACCGGTTTACCTTACCTTTCTCCAGAAAATTACAACCCTTTCTTGCTGCTGCTTGCTTCGGGATGAATCTAGCCCGTTCCAGATAAAGGGTTCTGTGGAAGGTTCTGTGAGTCCTTTTTTTAGCTGATCCTGCACTCAACCGTGGACCGTCCGTATAGGACGTAAGTATATATGGTAGGATAATTGTTTGTCCCTTGTTGCTTATAAATGCTGTTTTATTGTATAGATGGATGAATAACAATGTTGGAATAATATTTATAGCAATAAGATGCATTATGCTGATTGCCTTTGGATGGATGGTACGTCCTTGACCATATTGACTGCCCATAAAGTAGCAAAGCAAAGGATAGCCTATTAGCCTATGTTCGGATCTTGATCAACTTGTACATTCTACACGAATTCCAATGCCAATTTATTTTATCTATTTAGAATAATATTAAGAATCATACTACATGATCCAATCCTCACCAAAACCATTCCTTAATGATGTGATACGCAATAAAAACATGACTAACTGTACGAGCATATAGTAGGGAAATAGCAGCAATTGAATTGAATTTCCCTTTTCCCAACGGAAGCATGACCCTCGAGAGGAGTTTCGCTTAAGGGCAAACATTCGATTCCAATCAAACAGTTGGCCTTTTTATCCTCCCCAAGGGTTGGTGTATGAGTCGTCGTCACACCTCGTGAAGGGAGGGTGATATACATTTTGCTGCTTCCCCTAATGCGTGGCCACGGTCGCTTGTACCAGGTTACACGGCAGTACAGCAAGACGAACGCATGTCTCTTTCCTTCGGGGTGATATTTTGGCGAGAATTTATGACCATCAACAGTGAAACCACATCCTTAGAACGCTCCGTGCACAGATACCGTGGTAAATCGATCGTTAAGTCATCATCGATCATGGGAACCAGGTCGCGATTTACGGTAGCTCCGATCGAGGAGATGATTGGGAAACAAATCGACATGCACAATTCTCACAGCAAAGCGGGACATTTTTGTTGATTTTAAGTTACATTTTATCGTTGGTCTATAAATCAAACTCTCGGTATTCCAGTGCGTGGCATAGTGAATGTAGCTTTCGAGTCCTTGCTGCTATTTGGAGGAATGTCCATTTGGGCAACCATAAAAGGTACAAGAACAAGCGAAATGTCTACCCCTAATGAGAAACGTATGACCGATAAATAATCTCTAACAATGATGCTACTTGGCCATACAGTAAAGGTTTTCCCTTTTCGTGGCTACAGATTTCACAGCCACACACAATGCAAAAACGGACCGCTCGAGAGGGTGCGAACGCTAATGGCTGTGAAATTGGACAGTTCCGATAGGCCAAGGGATACATTGTGTAACAATTGCTATAGTCCGTTTTGTTATCAAAGGAAAAACGATATAGAAAACGATACATTTTAAAATAACAATATAATCAATATTGCCTGTATGAATATCCTCAGGCCAAAGACGACAATAAAACATAAAATTCCGTTGATCCGTTTAATAAAAGATAAATGTCCCCCCGGCTCCGGTGCACTGTAATCCTTCAATCTTGCAATCCACACCGGTCCGATGAGTCAGTAGTCCCCTGTGTGCATAATTTATGCGCTTTCCCCTCTTTGGCAAACCAACTATCTTACACACGCTGGCAAGCTATTTCTAGAAGCACGAAGCGTCCTGGCGCCGCATTTAAAAAGGCCTTCCGTTTCCCCCCGTTCACTGTGGCCTAGCCAGCCAGGTCTCGAGCAGGAGGTTTTGTTATGATGCTATAGCGTTCCATGACCGTGCTCTGCGGAACGGATCCCCGCAAGGATGTTGAATGCTCGTTAAAAGGAAGAGCGGAGCGCGCGCGTCCTGGAGTCCTGTTCGTTGGTAACCGATTCGTCCGGGTTTTTGTGTACTGCTACCGTTTGCGCATACGCGAATCGCAAACAAAACCCTTCTCAAGGTCAGGTCCTTACGCATAAGCCTTACTTTTCACCCCTAACCGAGATGCACAGCCGGGTGGGCATCTGGGGAATGGGAAATTGATTCCCATTCCTGACGTTTTTTTTACTGATTTCCCCCGTTTCCGGACACAGGGAGGTTGTTCTAGAACTTGAGCATGAACGGGCAAGTACGGGCAGGTAGGTAGAAACAGCAAGGCGGGTTTTCTTGGTGAATACAACAAAAAACTACACTCGGCATTAGAACACGAACTCATTCTCCCTATGGTTTGGGGTTTGGTGCGATTGTCTTTGTGGTGCGGAAAGATGGAATTTACGCATTGCTCCCGTACGCAGGACATTATCCGCCCGGGAAAAGGATTTAGAGAAAAAAGCATGTGCTAAATTCAACAAAGTTTTTGGGTCATTTATGAAAAGATTTGTTAGAATAACCTTCTAAATTAATTAATCTATATATTTTTATATTGATAAATGTAGAATTGTATGTAAAGTTGAAAGCTAGTATTGCCTGATGCAATCGGGATAGTGTTATAAAGAAGAGAACTTGGGCTGAGCAGGCAGTCGTTGATCAGAACTCAATAAAGAAACACCGTCGAAAGAGAAAAAGTCTGTGTCAACGTTCTCCCTCATTCGGTCCACCTCCTCCACCCCCTCGGTTGGTTTTGCGGTTGTCGTGATCCGGTTGTGTCGAGCATTGTGCTCCAGTGTTGGAGTATTCGGCGCTTTCCCTCATTCCTTTCCGCTCTCGTCTCCCCCTTTCTTACATTTGGTGTCAGAAGTGGGATCACGACGAACGCGCTTTGGGACAAGTGTGAATTTCCTGGAAATTCGATTGCGATCGACGTTGTGTGGAGTGTGACAGTGAGGCATCAAAGCGCTGGGTGCGCTGGACGGAGCACAAAAGAACAGTGTACGAGTGTAGCGGCGTTTCGTACGGGTGGTTCGGTGCGATCAGGCGCTGGGTGCGCAAGTTTTGGCGGTGTGAAAGAAGGCGCTGTGTGCGCGAGTAGTTGTGCGTGTTTATGCGTTGGTGCGCTGTGTGCGCGTGAAGTTGCGGCTTGCAACAAAAAGGCGCTGGGTGCGCGAGAAGCTGTGTGCGTTGGTGCGCTGTGTGCGCGGGAAGTTGCGGCTTGCAACGAAAAGGCGCGGGGTGCGCGAGAAGCTGTGTGCGTTGGTGCGCTGTGTGCGCGGGAAGTTGCGGCTTGCAACGAAAAGGCGCGGGGTGCGCGAGAAGCTGTGTGCGTTGGTGCGCTGTGTGCGCGTGAAGTTGCGGCTTGCAACGAAAAGGCGCTGGGTGCGCGAGAAGCTGTGTGCGTTTTTTTTGCGCCGGGTGCGCGAGTGTGCTAGGTGAAAAAAGGATTAGCGCTGTGTGCGCGGTGAAGTTGCAGTTAGCATCGAAAAAGGCGCGGGGTGCGCGAGAAGCTGTGTGCGCTTGTGCGCTGTGTGCGCGTGAAGTTGCGGTTTGCAACAGAAAGGCGCTGTGTGCGCGAGTGGCTTTCGGCGTTTCTGCACTGGGTTCGCAAGTTAAGCGGTAGGCAAGGAGATTGGTGCGGTGGGCCCGAAAAGCTGCGGTTTGAAAGAGGTGTGCTGCATAACTAGGCGTCGTGCTTGTAAGTGCTGGGTGCCTTAGGAGCAGACGCTGTGCGTGTGTGTGTGTGAGGAACTAACGCTGTGCGTTTGGGGTGCGAAAAAGAGTTGCGTTTTCTAGCATTTTGGCGCGTTATATACAAAAAAAAAATGGAACGTTTTCTAAGCGAATATACGCGTGCGGGATTGGTTCGGATGTGCGAAACGGCGGGACTAGCACTGTCCGGAACCAAGGAAGAATTAGCTAAGCGTTTATTAGAAGCAGGGGTAACAAGCGACGGCCAGCGCGAGGAAAATATCGGCGAAATAAACGCGTCTGGATATTTTGACGTGGATGCGGATTCAGAAACTGGCAGCAATGGTGCGACTGCGGCGGGTGGTGCTATGGCTGTTACCGCGGAATCGAGAGCAATTGTGACAGAAGTGGTGTCACAAAAGATGGATGTGCCTAGAAGTATAGAAACACATGCACCGTTTGTGCAGCCCTATTCGTTCCGCGACGTGGAAGAAGGCATTGACCCTTACGGCAATGACCTTACCAAAGACATTGGGGCATGGTTTGACGATTTCGAGGGAGTGGCCAACATGGCGCACTGGACAGACGAGCAAAGATTTATTATGTGCCGGAGAAAAATGGTGGGAGTTGCGCGGAGTTTTCTCTCGACTGAAAGAAACATAATATCGTACGCAGCTTTGCGATCAAAGCTGATGAAGGAATTTGGTGAAATAGTGCGGTCGAGTGATGTGCATAGGCGGCTTATGTCACGGGTAAAACGTCCCCAGGAAACAATGCTCGAATACGTGTATGAGATGCAGCGTATAGCTCGAGATACGGAAATCGATGTTGAGAGCATCATCGAGTATATCGTGGACGGTGTGGCGTGCGACACAAAAGTGCGTGCATCCCTTTATCGAGCGCGCAGTATGGCCGAGCTGAAAGAAGAGCTGTTGCGCATGGAGAGAGCGGAGAAGAAAAGTGTTGTGAAGAGGAACAATGGTCAACAAGATCAAAGGAATGGTGGAGTAGGTTTGCGGAAGTGTTATATTTGCGGGGAGTTAGGGCATGAAGCGCAAAAGTGTGTTAAGTCAACAAAATGTTTTGAATGCGGTAGATCGGGGCATCGGGCGAAGGATTGTTCTATCAAGAAGCGACTGGTAGCTGACACGCGCGCTATTGTACCGAGTACAAATGAGCGATCTCCGGTAAAGTGTTTCAAATGTGGAGGCGTGGGGCATATCGCTCGAAACTGTAATAAAAATAGCTACAGCGTGATGGGAGGTCAGATCCAGGAATCAAATAAAGAATTACCAACAAAACAAGTGAGCGTGTGCGGGAAGGAATATGCGGCTCTGATCGACACCGGGAGCGAGGTATCACTCATGCGTGAAGATGTTTTCGCGGGACTTCCACCGCAGTTCAAACAATGGAAACAATCGAACCACATTTTGAGAGGGCTAGGTGGAGTGCCCCAAAATGGATTCGGCGAAGCCACACTTGCCGTAAACATAGACAATTGGGTATATCAGGTGCAGTGGGTTCTGGTACCATACGAGGCGATTAGAACACCCCTTATCGTAGGTATGGATTTTTTGCATTCTGTTAATTACAATATTAACAACGAAACGGTCATGATCGAGCCCCGAAGAAACGAGCATGTGTTGGGGATACAGAGAAATGAAGAAGAACACGAACGACAACAGCATGTGAACAATATTTTAAGCGAAGTGATGAACACAATGTGCGCCAGCGAGACAATGGAACCGGTTATCCCGCCTCAATTTCGGGGCGAGATAATGACAATGATCGAGACATACAATAATACCAGCTGCAGTGAGAGAAAAGAAACGTGTCCAGTTAAGTTGGAAATTGTTCCAGACGGACAGATAATGCCGTTCCGCCAACCACCAAGCAGATTGTCTTTTTCGGAATCTGAAGCAGTGGATGCGCAAGTGGATGAGTGGCTTAAAGAGGGTATTGTTAGGCCTTCTGTGTCGAATTTTGCGAGCCGCATAGTTGTAGTGAAGAAAAAAGACGGGAGCAACCGGGTGTGTGTCGATTATCGGAAATTGAATTCGATGATTTTGAAAGACGGATTCCCGATACCAGTAATCGATGATGTCGTGCAAAAACTACAATGTGCACAATGGTTCACGGTGATGGACCTGGAGAATGGATTTTTCCATGTGCCGGTAGCAGAGAATAGTAAAAAATATACAGCGTTTGCAACGAGACGAGGGTTGTACGAGTTTAATCGCGCGCCGTTTGGTTTGTGTAATTCGCCCGCAGTGTTTATCCGGTATGTTAATCATGTGTTTCGGGATCTTATTACAAACAACCTACTGGATTTGTACATGGATGACATGGTTATCCATGGCTCAACCGAACGAGAATGTTTATGGAAAACGGAAAGAGTGTTAAAAGTGGCAGCAGAGCACGGTTTGAACATTAAGTGGAAAAAGTGCCAGTTTATGCAAAGGGAAATAACGTTTTTGGGTCATCGGGTGAAAACTGGACAGATATCGCCAAGTGTGGAAAAAATAAATGCAGTGAAACATTTTCGTATTCCGCAGAACGTTAAAGCAGTGCAAGCGTTTCTGGGATTAACGGGGTTTTTCCGGAAGTTTGTAAAAGACTATTCGAAAATCGCCAGGCCGCTTACGGATTTGTTGAAGAAAGATACATCTTTCGAAATAACGGGAAGTGCATTGGAAGCCTTCAAACGGCTAAAAGAGGAATTAATAAAAGAGCCAGTGTTAAGGTTATTTGATCCCGAAGCAAAAACGGAACTTCATACGGACGCTTCAAAAGCAGGGTTTGGTGCAACATTGTTACAGTGGGTAGAAGGAAAATTGCATCCAGTGTATTTTTGGAGTAAAAAGACAAGTGAACCGGAATCCAACAAACATAGCTACGTGCTCGAGGCAAAAGCAGTGTTTCTAGCGGTTAAAAAGTTTCGGCAGTATCTTTTGGGTCGTCCTTTTAAATTAGTTACTGACTGTGCAGCGTTTAAGTGTACATTGAAAAAATCGGAAGTGCCGCAGGAAGTGTTACCATGGGTGATGTTCCTACAAGATTTTGTGTTTGAAGTTGAACACCGATCGGGTAAAAAAATGCAGCACGTGGACTGTTTGAGCCGATATCCGACGGAAGTGATGACTGTGACAAATGAACTAACGGCACGTATTCGTAAGAACCAACAACAGGACGAGATGGTGAAAGCAATTAGTGAAATTCTATTGGATAGGCCCTACGGATCGTATAAATTGAAAGGTGGACTTTTATACACTGTAGTGGATGGAAACGAACTATTAGTGATTCCACGAAACATGAGGAAGCAGATCATAGAAAACGCACATAACGACGGGCATTATGGGGCACAGCGTACTATGCATACCATAAGGCAAAAGTTTTGGATTCCACATCTAGAGGTATTGGTGAAGCAACATATATCGAACTGTGTGAAGTGCATCTTACACAACAAAAAGTTAGGACGAC
This sequence comes from Anopheles coluzzii, assembly GCF_943734685.1. Taxonomy (NCBI): domain Eukaryota; kingdom Metazoa; phylum Arthropoda; class Insecta; order Diptera; family Culicidae; genus Anopheles; species Anopheles coluzzii. Next base: position 38,535,539 of record NC_064670.1, on the reverse strand, counting down.
AAGAGGGATGCTTGAACCCAATCGACAAAGGAGATGCGCCTCTACGCACATTGCATTTGGACCATGTGGGGCCCATGGACGCCACTTCAAAACAATACAGGTATATTTTGACCGTGGTGGATGGGTTTTCTAAATTTGTTTGGCTTTATCCTACTAGAACAACGAATGCGGAGGAAGTGTTGCAAAAACTGGAGAGTTGGTCGTCGATATTCGGATATCCGACCCGAGTAATAACGGACAGAGGGGCAGCGTTCACGGCTAAGGTATTTGCCGAATTCGTTCAGAAGCAAAACATCGAGCATATCGTCTCCACTACGGGAGTACCACGAGGAAACGGCCAGGCGGAACGTATAAATCGGACGGTTTTATCAGTGCTGGGAAAACTATCGATGGGAGATACCGCTAAGTGGTATAAACAAGTCAACAGAGTTCAACGGTCGGTAAACGGGCACCTTAATTCGTCAACAGGGCGATCTCCATTTGAATTAATGTTTGGGGTCAGAATGAGACAGGCATCTGATGATTTATTACACGAAATGCTGGAAAAAGAATGGTATGAAGAATACGAACGGGATAGACAGGGTATGAGACAAGAGGCCAGAAAAGAAATAGAGTTGGCGCAAAAGAGATATAAGGAGCAATTTGATAAGAAAAGAAAGCCGGAACACGGGTATAAGATTGGTGATTTGGTAGCAATAAAGAGAACTCAATTTGTGGCAGGAAGAAAGTTAGCTAATGAATTTTTGGGTCCGTACGAAATAACGAAGGTAAAAAGAAATGGGCGGTATGACGTTAAAAAGGCAGCTAGTTGCGAAGGGCCTCAAGTTACGAGTACGAGTGACGACAATATCAAACTATGGTCATATGCTACGATTGAATCGTCTGACGAAGACGAATTAGATGAAGATCAGGAATTGAAGGAATAAGGATAAGTAAACTAGGTGTAGGACATCGAGGATCGAAGTCCATCAGGAAGGGCCGAGTGTAGAATTGTATGTAAAGTTGAAAGCTAGTATTGCCTGATGCAATCGGGATAGTGTTATAAAGAAGAGAACTTGGGCTGAGCAGGCAGTCGTTGATCAGAACTCAATAAAGAAACACCGTCGAAAGAGAAAAAGTCTGTGTCAACGTTCTCCCTCATTCGGTCCACCTCCTCCACCCCCTCGGTTGGTTTTGCGGTTGTCGTGATCCGGTTGTGTCGAGCATTGTGCTCCAGTGTTGGAGTATTCGGCGCTTTCCCTCATTCCTTTCCGCTCTCGTCTCCCCCTTTCTTACATAAATATTCCCATTGTTTAAGCCTTCTCCATATTCCATATAAAACGTTATTAAATAAGGGAAACTCATAAATTAAATTATGGTTTAAATAAATTAAAAAAACATCTACATACGTGATACATAAACAATGATTATAATGCGTTAATGAGGACAATCAATACGCAATAATCCCACGAGATAGCTCTAAATGTGTTGGGCGCCGTTGGGCGAAACGGCACGTTATGCAACAGTAGCGCAAAAATAGGAGAAAAAAGGAGGGAAACAACATCTTAAAATATGAATTCTGTTTGTATTTTCCTTTCCAGCTAAAATGGGAGGGCACAAACATTCCCTCCCTGTTTAATAAGAGCAGGATGAAAAAGCAGGGGAACAAAATGCGCACCAAAACGCATTTCCTGTTCCTCCAAACAAAAGCGGAATAAATCCTGCAACCAGTGCAACGATGGAATGCAGTTTTGGGCATGTCTGTGTGTGAGTGTTTTGTGTTTTCACATTCATTCACCGACGAAAGAGGAGCAGCTTCATGCAGCAGCAGCCTTTGCCAGTTGTTGTACACGTTGTTGAACAACACAACGCAAGCCCTTTGCACTGGATTGGTGGTGGCCACACAATGGCATAATGCCAACACGGCCACATCGCCGCATGTTGTTGAGTGGTTTGTGTAGTGATTTTCTTCTGCGCACACGCACTCCACATACGCAGCAAGCCGGGGCGTAGTAAGTGCTCGAGTGCTCGACTATTAAAGGAAGCTGCGCGCTCTTGCACAAAGAAGATCCTTCCTCGTCTGCGCGCGTTGCGTTCCCGCCGTATGTGCAACCGACCAACCGACCGACCGACCGACAAGCACAAAAAAGGAGTAAGTTCTCACGCATCATCAAGGAGATTCCTATCAAGCGAAACTTCCACCCGAGTGGAATCGTCTTTCCATCCTGCCCTGGATGCTCCAAACAGAACAGACAATCCTTAACACGTGAAAGCGACGCCGAGCGATCGTGAGAAACGACCAGCAGCAGCAGCAGCAGCAGAACGGCAGCAGCTTTTTTATGCATCCTTTTATGAGTTCGATTTTGATGGAGAAAATGATGGAAGCCTTTGCTTTCCCTCCCCTTCCCTATCACTGCTGTTCCCGGGCGTGGACGGGCGGGCAGCATAAGGACCAAAGGTACAATAAAACAGAGCGACCGCTTGCGTAGCAGAATATTGCCATTGAAATAAAAAACACACGAAGAGCTCCCCACGGAACTCACACACACACACACACACGCACAGGATTAGTGTATCGTCGTGTACCCTTTGCTGCTGTTCCGAATACCCCGCCGAACCCCGCTGGAAGAGATGTCAGTTTCAATTTATCATAAGAATGGACGAAATTTACATATTATTCTTACGTTGTGCTTCCGTGACAACACAAGAGCCTTGATGTCCCGAGAATAGGCTTGATCTTTCTTCTTGTCCTCGCTTCTCGCTTCCCTCACGTACTTCGGTGGGATTTTATATGTGCACTGGCCTTCCCTGTGCTCTGGAAGGCGAACGCGTTGGGTGCTTTTTTCTATATTTTTTATTAAACCACAAAACTTGCCTCTCTATCTACTTTTCGTGGCGTTCTTTTGATCGTTTGCTTAAAAATGTCACATCGTTTCGAACGAAAGGTTTGAAACGATACTAATTGTACGGTCCCTTCTGATTGTTGGCAATCCGTCTAAATGGTGCGATATGGTATCGTGACCTTCTGGTTCATTTTACCATGGTTACACAGTGGTGTAGCACAGTCAATCAAACAGGATCCTTTGGGTTGAGTGATTTGAGCAAACCGATCCAATTCCAATCCGACCCAAAGGAAACGGCAATGGGCCACAGAAAAGAGGAACCCTACACAGTTGACACCCTTAATTTTAATTTGATTGTTTATCCACGACCCCACGTAGTGTAATGGTGAGGACTCTGATGTGACGAGCTACAGCATAAATTGTACGATCGTTTGGTGGGTAAGGGGAAGAAACTCCTTTTTGATGAGGTCGGTTGCGATCGTCTGAAGGAAAATGTTTGTTTTTGAATAATGGTAGACCAACAATTATAAATTTATGTGTTAAGTTCAGAAACAAAACAAGAAATTTTAAACACACGAAATGTACGAAACCCAAATATTTCAGCTCGGTGTATTGAAATATATTTGTACGAGAAATTGGGAGCAGTATATGGCACATTATAATCCTCATGCCATATAACATTGCTTACGCAGCATTTAAATCTCTTTTACTAAGGCCGTTTTAATCAGCATTAATTGAACTAATTGAACAGCGGCATTGCTGAAATTGAATTTGTACCAGGACAGGGGTCCAAAATATTTGCTTAAATAATGAATGAAATAATAATTTTTTTACTTTTTCCATAATACTGTTATTATAATACAGGTTAAATTATGAATTGAAAAAGCTAATTAACCCACAATTCTTTTTGGCGTAACGACATAAGGGGTGTCATGCCGGCCTAATTATAGGCTTCCAAGACTTTTTTGTGTACTCACGCAGCCTGATTGTAAAGCCTTATGCTATGGCAAGATAGTCCAGTTGGGAATCGATACCGTCCAGCTTTGTAAGAGCCTATCTTCTTCTTCTATTTGGCGTAACGTCGTCCTACGCGGACATGCCGGCCTATACAGGCTTTCGAGACTTAATTCATATTTCCACGCAGCCGGATAGTCAAAAATCCTTGCTACGGGGGCACGGTCCATTCTAGGCTAGAACCCATGACGGGCATGTTATTGAGTCGATTGAGTTGACAACTGTTCCACGGGACTGCCCATGTATTGTATTGTATTGTAAGATCCTATGTATCTATATAATATACTACCGACCTGCCAATCAACTAGATTAATCGGTCTAAATTAAGTTTGAATCTATTCCTCTTCTTGGAAGACGACAACTGAGGTACAGCAATAATGGTTGTTTTTATCTTTATTTTGGGTCCTCTTACGATGTCGCCAATTGAATTAGGCTTATATCAGAAAGTGGTAATGGCAAGAATGTTCAATATCGTACAAAGATAATATTTGATGGTTGAAAAACCACCAATATGGCATGATTTCATATCCCATACATCACAGATGGCCAGTCCAGTTCGAGGCTAAGCTAGACCAAGAACATCTACGATTGTTGCTCCAAATTAGAATTAAACAAAAATTAGCATTTTCATCACAGTTCAATTCTTTGTGCTGGAATTAACTCACTTTCATCTAGCCAATTCAAAATTAACAACGGCAAGCTTAATCCAACACGAGCAAAAACTCGTCAACCGTAAACAGGATTGTGCACACATTCCGAAACCGGTAACCGGCAAGCGTAAACCAGTGTCGGAGCGCAAAATTAAATCAGCCAACTCCTCCCCTCAGGACGAACCACCAGATCTGACGACTCCCGATCCCAATTCATTCGTCCGGTTAGTAGAGAGACCGTGCAAAATACGGCTGAAGGATATATATTTATATTTTTTTTTCATAGAGTCTTTGAGCCTACTGGCTACAATCGCCTCTTATTACGGCTGAATGGCAAATCCGCTTCTTCGCTTAGTGAGCAACAGCACAGCCCAAGGTACAATGCACACTATGTCTAACCTGTCCTGTCTCTCTCTCTTTTTTTACCTCTCTCTCTCTCTCGGTTCTTGGTAGGGTCTTTTGCTAATGGCAATGGGTTGCTGAGACCCGTGCGTCTTAAGGCCAAAGCTTTCCTTGCCAGCAAATACAAAAGGAAAGGAAACACCTGGAAATACGAGCCGACCGATATCCGTTATCCTTGCGCTGCTGCTGTTGTTCGCTAGCCCGGCTTCTCTTGTGCCAGCGACGAACATAGCAGGCCGGGAAGGAACGTTTGATTATACCTGTTTGTGTTTGTGCGTGTATGTACCCCGGGTTTGGGTCCCGCGCGCTGATCACGGTGCCCTAATGCTTTTCCTTCTAGATGTTGGCCTTCTTTGATGGCCGCTTTGTTTTTGTGCTGCTGTGTAAATCTGAAGCCCAAAGCTCATCCCGACCGACCGTACTGATAGCTTAAGTATGTGCTGCTGCCTCGTACTGATGTGTGCTGGTCAAGAAGAGTAGGCGACGGTTGGCCCATCGACATGCTGCTGCTGTTGCTGCTGGTAGTTGGAAGCGGCGGAACGACTGAAACTATGGTGTGGCTGCAACAGACGACCCCCGATCCCCGGAGGATCAAATTTCCACCTGGTCCCAGCATCACGACACTACTACCACCACCACCACCACCAGCATCATCATCTCATCCGCCGGATTATCCCAACGCCGGAGATCGAACGCAGGTAACAAGAGCTAACGAAATCTACTTTCGTGTTTTGTCCCATCTCCCGTAAGGATAGGATGAGGATTTGGTTGTATGCTTTGTTGATTGAAAGTGGTACTAGAGTAGTGCTACGAGAAAAATGTCCACCCTGCCTACGTACATTGAGATTTTGCGACACACTTCTCGCCGCCATCCGGGATGCAGCGACAAGATCATCTCGATGAGTTTTGGGGTGCTATTGTACCGTGTGCCGTGGAATGATTGATTGGATCTTTTGCTAACAGCAAACTCTCTCTCTCGACCAGGTGACCAGGCCAGGCAGGATACGTTCGTGCGCCCGATGCTTCTACTGCTGGTTCGACAGCTGCCCGGCCAGGGGTTTCGGGAAAGGAAAACAAAAATTACGACTCACCGAATGTGGCCACTCGAAACTGCATCATCACATCGCAAAATCATATCATGGCAGCCTTTCTTCTCTTTCCAGTGTTCCACAGCCCAAAAACACAGCTGGCCATTACGATCTGTCGTTGTTGGGCCAGATGTGTCACACACAAACACACACGGGAAGATGTAAAAAGGTACATCGTCGTACCATGTGCTGGATGATGAATTGGGTGCTGGATGTGTGAATTATATCATTTCGGGACAATTTAGAGCTCCTTAATGACGACGGAAAAGTTGTAAACGATTGTGGCTGGATGTGACCTAAACATGTGCCACAGAAAAGATATAAGTGGTTTCCCTGGTTACAGCAGCGTTTGATCCTTATATCAATGGTACATAGTTGCTTGCAGGAAGCGAAGCGATGTCTTCGGTTGTAGAGTGATCTGATGGACAAACTTGTTTTAAAATCATGAACTGCATGCAGTCATAAAGCAAAACGATTTATTTATGGCACTGCAAATTGGACTTCTGGAAGTATATTCTGCGTAGAAAATGTATTTATATAGAATTACGTCTTATTCGAATGATAAGATTTATAACACATGTTCTATATCGATTCGAATCAGTTCGCTATTGAATAAGAATTGTGCAAAGATTTATGATCGATTTTCATGAACAATCGTTTATTATTTTATGATGTTATATTTGTAAAAGAGTCAAATTTTCGGTCGAAACGTTCAGTACTGTTATCCTCTATACGGGTTTTAGGGATATGACGCGAAGTTAAAGACGCTTTTTCACATCTGTACGATTTGGGGTAAGTATGCACCATACTTTGGAACGATTCTTTATCTTTTTAAAACTAGCTTAAAACCTTTTTGAAGAGTGATGATAAAATTCTTCAATAAAAGTTTCTGGTCAATCGTGTTCAATCGCAAAGACAAGGTCGTTAAATAAATCCATAAGTCCTTAAATCTTTAAATAATGCTCAATATTGTCCTCGATTTAACCGATTTCTCATCATAAGGAAACGCTACAATTACTAACACACGTTAGCAACAGTTTGAATTGACAGTTTTTAAATGCAAAAATAATGTCATTTATTTTTTTTCATTTCAATTTCTTAAATTGAAATCGTCACAAGTCCTCATGAGGAAACGTTAAACCATCGGCGGCTATTCCTTTCCGAACTGCTTCCAGGTGCTACTTTCCACCTGTCACAGCCACTTTATAGGCTGCGGGCGGAAGTTGTAAGATGTTAAGATTAACAAATGAAATGGAAAAATAAATGAAGAAGGGTTTACATCGAAAGAAGCTCTCTATCTCTCAACATTGTCCTTTCCTAACTGGCTGGCCAAAGGATTCGGACAATTTGTAGGCAAGTGTTATCACACGTAAATGCACCTTCCTTGTACCCACATCCCGCACACATGGTGCAGGTTAGTGATAGATTCGTTCGATAGAAAGACAACAGACAAAAGGACGGATTGAACGAGCTATGTCCATTTAAAAGATGGCGCTTAAGAAACACGTCCCCATGTAGTAGGCAACCTGCAGCGAAAGACTCGCCAAGAGATGTAGGAAGTCAGCCCGGTGGACAACAGCAACCAAAACATACGGTAGACGTAACACCGAGAGAGAAAGAGAGAGAGACACAGAGAAAGAGAACGAGCTCGTCATTAAAATCATCACCATCACCATTACGCAAAACCGAACGATCGTTGGCAGGCACGAGCGGCGTAAAGGAAGGGAAGCGAATCAAGGACGAAGGACGGGAAGGGCATGGCGTTTCTTTTGGGCTGACCAGCAGCAGCAACAACACTACCAGGACTCGAAACAATACACCCATCTCTTTCCCCTATTCTCAACTCAACGGAAGGGATCCACTTTTGCCCTCCGATGAACACGTTTCGGGACATGGAAAAGGGAAGGAGCAAATGGAACCGGGAGGTAGGAGGAAGGGTTTCTTCGTACGAACTGGAAAAAAATACCAGAAGACACGAAATACACACCGGACCCTTTAGGTGCGGGCCAGGTCGTACAGGCGTTTGCTAACGGCAACAGCAGCCTTACGGTGGGGGGATGACGGTTGGACGGCACACGAAAAACGAAAGCAAAAAAAACGGTTTCGGATCTGCAGCTGCCGGCATCTTCAATTCAAAACAACAACAGCAAAAAACCCCGATGAAGGTTAAGGGAAAAAGATGGCGCAACTTGTGTCGTTTCGAAGGCAACGCAACAATCGTCCGGGAAGCCGAGTTGAGAAGAGCTAGAGAGAGAGAGAATAGAGAAGAAAAAAACACGCAAAACCGTATAAACCGCAACCGATTACCAGGAAGGTGTGGAAGGAAGGTTTCCATCGGTCGAGGAAAAAGAGCACACATTTAAATAAGACCCAAAAAACCCAACTGAGGATGATCGTAAAATGTCCCGAAAGCTTAACCAAGCTGGCGTGACTGGCAACACGCGATCGTAGTTTGCAACTAGTTTCCTTAAAGCAATCGAACAGCAGGTAATTGATTGTTCTAATTAGATGTGTTTTAAAATTATTTAAACAATTATTTCATTACACAGCATTGCTTCGTGCACTGAAAAGAACTTCTCTACATTTGGGGAGAAAATCAAACATGATTCTGTTTAAAAACTGAAAGACGAGGCACCTGGACAAATTCATAACGGTACGTCGTAGCATGCACACACACACACGCACCTCTTTTAATTGTCATGTTTGTTTGGCGCGATCAAGTGGCACACGATCGGTGACAAAATTAATTGCAACCAGCAGGATGATCAAGCAGCCAGTGCAAGGAGCAGCGCGACCAACGTGTGCTGCTTTTGCCCAATTATCATAAAGCTATTAATCGTACGGCGGGATTGCACTGTTTCTCGGCAGCTGGTGGATGGTTTTATGCTTTTATTTTTTCGGGACGTGCGGCGGGACACTTAACATGATCGCGATCTTGGTCGGTGAAATTCATTGCGCCAGTTGGCATGTGCTGCTTCGATGCCTCATCACGATCATTGGTTTGGGTTTTCGGGGCTTTTTTCCAGAGGATTCGAGGATATGATTAACGCGAGCTTGTTCCGTGCGGCAGCAGATGGTAGCCAATGGGCACACCTTGAGGGGAGAAATGGAAACGAAAATCACCGAAGAGACAACACAGGCCAACCTACCCAGCTTAGACTGTCGTCTCCCTAAGGCCATCTCTGCTACGAGCTGTACGGCAATCTGGAAAATAAAAACACAATACTTTTAAAAAATCCTTCGACAAACTCCCCTCTAAACCACCATTATCGCTCCATTCGGGTGTTGATCGGGTGTGGAAAGAAACCGGGATGAAGCTTGATAATCGTCCGGTGAACCACTCCTCCTCCACTCGCAAACGCCGCACGCAAAAGGGCACGCGATCGCGATACGATACATCGTTCAAATCCAGCGTGCGGGCAGGTGCACACGAGGGCCACTTCCTCTCGAAAGCTGTTGCCGCGCTGTGCGCACAGCATACATTGTGCACACGTGGGCCCTTTTGCTCTGCACCCTGTGGGCGCTGCTGCAATTTGTACTACAGCGAGCGTTCCGAAGTGGACTTTAATGACTTTCAAAATTTTAATAGCGCCGGTAACGAGAACGCATGATTGCATCCTCTCGGTGTGTGAGTGTCATTTGGAATGGAGTGCGAGTGTGTAAAGAGCAGTAAAAACAGGGTTCTCCTTAACTCCTTGTGGCGAATTAAAAACAGGCAGTGGGAGGAATGATTTTAAAACATGTTTTCTTTTAGCGTTTTCAGCATTAATGAACGTCCATTTCAGAATGGCATTAATAAAAAAAAGTCAGACAAATTAATAATCATATTCTTCGGGGAATTTTCCCCTCCGTCTTGCAGGGAAATGATCTTTCCATCGGATACAGCACTGGATTGCTTGAAAAGATACCACGTGCCAATAACGATCGATCCGTCTTCATGCAGATGCATCCTAAAAGTAACACCTTTACGTCATCTCGAATCCATGAAATGATCGTGCATAATCATCATTGAACAAAACGATAAGTCATCTGTCTCTGACGCTAAAGTGGAAGCAAACCATCCCTTCCGTGATGCATGTCAGTTCGCTCAACATCCGATCCGGAGTAGATGTGCGGACGCACCAACATCAAACATCAAACGCACAGGACACGATCGATTCATCAATCTTCATTAGTGCTGACAAACCAGGGGGCGCCTTTTTTGAGAAGGTAAGCTGGCTGTTTTTGTCCGTCTTTTTTGGCGTCAAACCATCCGCGGGGTATCGGTTTTGCGGCATCATTAATCGTCCCAAGGGTTCGTCCTTTTGGTCCTTTGTGTCGGGGATCGGAAGGATATTATACATTTCCATGGGTGCGCTTGCTTGCAAAGATACCATTATTTGGATCGATTTGAAAAGCGGAACAGATCGTTTCCGGTCATTGGTTAATAGAAAATGATGGAAAATGTACGTGCAGGATGCTGTAATTTACCGAAAATATTTTCGCAACTACGCTTGTGAATTAGTAAACAAAATTAAGATACAATTAGATGGAATTCTTATGGCCCCCCGTGATCGTAATCCAGTCATCGCTGCTTAATTTCACTCCATCTTCGGATACCACCGGATTTCTATACCCAGTGTAATCGATACGTGATACAAACAATGTGGCCCTACAAACAGTGGATTCAAAACCGTCTGGTTTGCCTCAAACCCGTTCGCTGCAACAAATTTGCTGCACACACACACCACCATGTCGGTCCGTAGTAGAACCCGATCCGTCACAAGAGACTGCCGGAAGTGGGAGCGGTTCTAATTGTCCGTTCGAAATAATGGAAAACCTGAAATGAGGTGAAAAGCGTTGCGTCTTGCCACCCTTCCCGTTCGATTCCCATACGCAATACGGTAACGGGTGGGCACGACGCGAGGAAGGGTAGACGAGGTAATTCAAAATAAAACCCCGTACCGATTCGAGCAGCAAGGAGTGGCCGCTTCTAGTTCTAGGTGGATGGGGGTAGTGGCATTGGGGGGGATCAAAAGAAAAAAAGACGTTCCCTCTATAAACGGATCAGCTGTGCCACGTGGTGCACGAGCGCAACTGATCCAAACGTGGAGAAGAAGCAGGATGAAGAAACGTATGCACTAAAATGAACGAATGGGCATTGGTTCTGCGTACGCATGTTGCTGCTCCCGGCAGGGCAGCGAAACGGGCAGGCAGACCCCTCTTTCCCTCCCCAACTAGGGACCATTCGGGTATTCTCACAGTTCATTCGCTTTGTGTGCGCATTGTTTTGCGCGCTTTTGTTCAGCTTCAGTGCGTTTCGTTCGTGTGTGCTTATGCTAGAAATGGAGCGCTTGACGGAGGGAATGACGACGTCGAATATGTAGTTCTTCCGCAACCGGGGTTCGGGTGTGTATGGGGTTTGGGGACATGTAATGCCACCGGACGGAGTATGTGATTCGTGTGATTTGTTTAAAGCAATAACATCTTTGCCAGTAAGGTCGCGTTCTTTCTGTACGAAAAGAAGTGTTAACATTTGTGTACCATTCAATGCTCCTTTTAATAAATAAACTCAAACAATTCGCATTTTTGTTTGTAAGGAAATAACAAATAATAACATTATTTTCCATCACCCATATACTTGGTGCGATACTTACGCAGAACTTCATCCAACTTTGCAAGAAAGTTCGCCACTTCGTGCGACTTAATGCCCAGGGACGCACTCGCCGTGAGGTATGGTACGCTGGCCTTCGAGCTATGCGAGCCCCATGCCTGGAAAGCGCTACCGTCGATGGTTTTGCTATCGGTCGTGCTTACCACCCGACACCCGGACACGCCACGTTTCTGTAGCATGGAACCGATCATTTCCAGCCGGCATGTGGTCGTTTCAAACGTCACCAGCGACATGGCTATAATTTAAAAGAAAAGCGTGCTATTCATAACCTTCATTAGAAGTAAATGGTTCCTGCTGTAATACATACCGATGGAGATGGGATTGCGGCAGGGCAGGATACGTTCGTTGTGCGCTTTGGCAAGATTCGTCAATCCTTCCAACAGCACAGCGTACGCTTCCTTTCGTTCCTTTAGTAGATCGCTGTAGCCATTCCGTCCCAGGGAAAGCAGCGTCATGAGTACATCCAAATGCTGCGTACCGGAGGCACGGCCAGGGTAGAGTCGCGCCACGGCATCGACCGTATCGGCACTGGATCCTGCCACTATAGCACCACCGACCGGAACGAGCAGATTCTTATCCGTGCTCTGTATGAAAGCATCGACTCTGCCCGTTCGGGCCGCTTGATTCAGCTGATGGCAGTAGTACGAACTCTGCAAACCGTACGCATTGTTCACCACGTGCGGTATGCTGTGCGCTTTGCACAGCTTGCCCAGCTCGATCACATCGTCACTGCTGCGTGGCGCAAAGCAGCTCGTGGTTGACAGCACGCAACAGATCGCGTCAGCACCGAGCTGGTTAATGTGCTTAGCAAATGCTACCAGATCGGTGGCAAAAGTTGGATTCGCGGCTTGCGGTTGTTCCCCATTCCCGTTAATCTCCGATGCTAGTAAACTGTCGATCGCGATGGGTGTAAGTCCAGCGGCTATGATACTTTTGAAGCAAGATTGTTGATCTACTCGCGACCAGAGTACGTAGCGTGCCGCAGACCTGCTGGCGTGAATGGCGCGTAAAGTGAGCATCACAGTCATGCCTGTAGCTAGCGGGACAACGATCGCGTGGCCACAGGACGGAATGCCAATCGTACGGATCCAGTCCCGCACCAAGCTGTTGGTTAAATTTGCCATTATCGTCGACCCGGCTGCTTTGGGTTGTGCATCGGTCAGATTTCCGGAACGTCCAATGCCGTGAGAAAAGTTGTAATGTCTCCGTCGTACCAGATCTGCAAGAGTAAAGGGGCGTTAGAGTTAAGCGGGTTGTGCGGGATATGATTGCGTGCTTCTCGTTGCTGTTTTACCACAAACGATCCGTCCTTCCCGTTCACCCATGCCGCATCGTGTGGGGAAATTGTTACTGTCCAGCAATGCCAGCTCGCTGATGCAGTGTTCGATCATCGGTTCGCACCATCCCGAGGCCGGTAATTTGCGCTGCAGTGAATGGGGAAAACAGCCATTGGTTACCATTAGCAATGCCTTGTTTAGTCGCTTCTTACATACCTGTTCGAGCAGTAGTTTGATTTGCTTATCACGCTCCACACGTGCATCGTTCGCTAGGGTGAGATAATTTTCCGGGACAAGATTCTTTGGGATTGATTTAAGCGTATTATCGTTCATTGAAATGCCGCAGTTTGGTCGTTGCCCGACCGGTAAATTCCACCGCCGATGAACAATGAACCGGTTTGTTTACCTCGTTCGAAGAACTGTCAAAACGATTTCAGGGTTGTGTAAAACCCTAGGAACAAGATGTACACAGGATTTCATGGTTGTATTTCTCATCTTTGCTAAAACCGACCAACAATGATACTCCAGGTCGATTTTTTTTGTTTCTCTTTTATTAATTTTTAATGATCCTGATGCAATTGAACGCTTGCGGAATGCGTCCTCATTTCACTTTGTAAACTGTATGTATTAACCCTGCTCATACCTCAACTTTACTCACCTTGGCCACAAAAGGACGCGAAGTTGACAGTACAAGAAAAACACGATCAAAGTTTTGAAAAAGCAACGAGAAGAAGCGCGGCGGCAAAAAGAAAAACTATCCCACCGAGAAGAAATTGTCTATCGCACTTTTTTTTTTTGTTTACATCTCCACCAGCCAGACGATTGAAGACATTCCGAACATTTTTCACCACCCTTTACGGCTGCAAAGTTCAAGGTCGAATGTGCGTTGGCCGAAACCCGTAGGAGCGAGTGCGGGCCTTTGCGCAAATCAACGATCGTTGGCAGTGCGATTTTTCATCAAACAAAATGTATCACGCCAGAGAGTGATTGGCGTTGGCAGTGATAAAAGTGCCGATTGTCCGTGGGTGTGTTTCACCGTTTCTAGTTGCACCACCGACGACGACGATCGAGGAGTATGAACGGACCGCCGCTAGTGTCGATCTTCAACGATGGCGTTAGTATCAACCTCAACCGGAGCGAGATCGAGCGGCAGCGTGCCGCCGAGGAGGAGGAAGAGCTGGCGGACCACAAACGACGCCAGGAGCAGTTGGCGAACGAGCTGGAAAATGCGTTCGACGATCTGGATTGCGACGATACGCTGAACTCATCCACCCACCACTACAGCGACGAGGAGGACGATTTCGATTCGGGGTGCGATGGCAAAAGAACGCTCCCACCGGCGTCTGTACCACCGCCAAGAATGCAATCGAACGGCATGATGAACCTGTTCGATCACGCACCGGCCACTCCTGCGAAGGACGGCGGCGGACCGGCGCCAGAAGATGGACTGGCCGTGCGGGAGTTGCGCCTGCTGCTCGAATCGAAAACCCGCGAACTGGAGCACGTGACGCGGGAAATGTACGATCAGTGCCACAAGCACGAGCAGCAGATAGGGGAGCTGGAGAAAAAGCTGCTCATCGAGCAGGCCGAGAAGGACCGGGCCAACATGACGCGGGACCAGACCCGCGAGCTGTTGGTGCAGAGCAAGACGAAAATCTCCGAGCTGGAGGACGCGGCGGAGAAGCTGCGGGCGAAGGTGTCCGGGCTGGAGGACCAGAACGTGAAGCTGGTGGCTGAGCTGGAGCAGAAGAACATGATGCTGCAGGACAGCCTGCATCGCTACCGGATGCTGGAGCAAAACTCCGCCCAGAAGGCCGACCGGCACACGGACGCACTGCTGAAGCAGACGGAGGAGCGGCACAACGCGAAGGTGGCGATGATGCAGCAACAGATCGACAATCTGCGCAGCGAGCTGGACGACCGGCAGCAGGACTGCCGCCGGCTGGAGGCTCGCTACGGCGAGCTGCAAAAGTCCCGCGAGGCGCTGCTGATCGAGCAGTCCGAAACCGTGCAGCGGTTGCAGGACCAGCTGGAGGATTCGCAGCGCCAGTGCTCGAACTTGCTGTCCCGGACGAAGGCTCAGGGCGATTTCGAGCAGGAACGGTTGCGGCTGCGCAGCCGCATCAATGCGCTCGAGCAGGAGCAGTCGGAAATGCGCCAAACCATACACGATCTCACGCACCGGCTGGAGAAATCGAACGCCGAGCTGGAGCTGATGGACAGCATCGTGCATGGGCAGGCGAATGGGGCGGACGCGTCGTCGGGCGATAGAAAGCAACCCAACGCCAACGTAACGGCGGGCTACACGTTCGCGCAGCGCAACCTGATCGGCAGTACGCCCAACAACAACAACCGGGGTGGCGATGGGGACGACGATGGGGACAGCCGGGTGGTGCGGCTTAAGAACGAGCTGCGCGTGTGTGTGACCGGGCAGCAGGAAAAGCGGGAATCGATCCGCCAGCTGGAAGCGAATCTGCAGGCGAAGGATCGCGAACTGGAGCAGCTGAAAAGGGACGAGGGCGAAACGCTCGTGCAGATGAACCAGTACAAGGAGGACGCGTTCCGGCTGGCCTCCAAGTGTAGGATACTGGAGCAGGAGCTGGAAAAGCTGTCGGTGGAGGGGCAAGGCGCGAAGAAGGATAGCGACCGATCGTCGGTGGGAGGATCGGCCGGCACGCATCGACGCCGCTCGAGCTACGACGTACGGCAGGAAGCGTTGGAGGATAAGATATTCGCCCTGCAGCAGGCAAAGCTGGAAGCGGACGAACAGATCGAGCTGTTGGAGCGCGAGAAGGCCCAACTCACGGAGCGGTGTAAAACGCTCGACGGCGAAGCGGGCAGCTGCGCCGCGCTCAAGCTGGAGGTGGAAAAGCAAAAGTTTCTCCTGGCGGACGCTCAGCAGGAGTGCGATCGGCTGAAGCGACTGTACATTGAGGTGAGCGGCGCGAAGGAGGAGCTTGGCCGGGAGCTGAGCACGCTGCGGGCACAGGACAGTGCGAAGCAGATCGCTGCACTGCAGGAGCAGGCCGTGTCTCTGGAGCGAGCCCTTCAGCTGGCCGAGCTGAAGGCAAGCGAGCTGAGCAAACTGCTCGATAAGGAGAAGACAAGCCACGAAGAGCTGCTGAAGCAAGTGTCCTGCGGGATGGTTGCGAGCGGTCAGAAGAAGGGGGGATCCGTTGGAGGAGGAGGAACAGGCACAGCATCCGGCAACAGTTGCACCAAGTGTATCGATGGGCTGACACAAATCTCAAAGGTAAGCAACGGAAACGATCGTTTCACCGCGAGTACTGGAATTTACAATCATCTCCTGTGTCTCTCTCTCTCTCTCTATTTCTCTAGTTGGAAATAGAAAATCTCAAGCTGCAATCTGCCTGTTCGTCACAGCTGCGCGAAATCGGTGAACTGAAGGTTCAGCTGAACGAACAGCACGCGACGATCACGGAACTGCACAACCGGCTCGATCTGAAGGCGGAGCGCGATCAGCTAATAGACGAGCTGAAGGAAAAGGCGGCCCAGTTCGAGCAGATCATACGGAACCAAATTTCCACCAACTCGTCCAGCGCCACCACGAGCGACAGTGCCACCTCCCCGATCCGGCAACGGGTAGCGTCGCGGGACCAGAGCGTCGGCACGGTGGACGAGGCGGCGGCGGATAGTGGTGCCACCAGTGAGGATCGCTCCAGCGCAACCCCGATCGATCAGCAGGACATACGCCGCCAGCTGCGCGACCAGGAGCAAAAGGTGCGCGAAGAGATGGCGAAAGCGTTCGCGGGCCAGATCAAACAGATCGAGGAGCGGTTCCGCGCCCAGTTTGCGCGATTCGAGGAAAACATTGACACGCTCAAGACCGAGCTGTACGATCGGGTGGCCGAGCTGAAGGTGCGCAACCAGGAGGTGGAGGTGCTCAAGTGTGCGATCGTGACGGAGCGCGAAAAGATGCGCGAACTGCTGGCGCAAAAGGACGCGGATGCGCGCGCCCTGTTCGACAAGCAGTCGGAGCTGATGGGCAGGTACAAGGCGGAGGTAGCGAACGGGCAGAAGAAGGTGCAATTTCTCGAGCGCGAGCTGCAGGAGAAGCGCGAGCTGTGCGCGAGCGAGCGGCAGTCGATGGAGAAGCTGATCGCGCAGATTACGGCCGAGCGGAAAATGTTCCGCGAGCGGGAGCAGGAGATGAACGACCGGTTCCAGGAGGTGGAGACCGAGTACCAGAAGAGCCTGGACCTGGTGACGGAAAAGTATCAGTCGGCGAAGAAAACCGCACTCAACTATAAGGTAATTGGGACGGGTTTATGACGCATTGCCGGTTGAGAAAGCGCATTAACACACAAAAATTTCCGTTTTTTTCCAGAAATATGCGGAAGACAAGGAGCAACATATGCTGAAGGAGTACGACCGCATTAAGGAAGGCTACAACGTGGCGTTGCAAAAGGTGCAGACGCGCATGAAGGAAGCGCTGGAAGGCAAGGAGCAACACTGGCGGGAAAAGATCGCCAAGCTGGAAGCCGAGTACGAGTCGAAGCTGCAGCATGTTCGGCAAAAAAGTTAAAACTGGCCTTTTTGTAGCGTAGGTTAAGATTATTTGCTGTGCGCTTGGTAGTGCCGTGCCGTGTGATAGGTAATAGGGTAGAATGAATGCTATTTAATATACTACCACAGCTCCATGACGATATTGTACCATATTTTTAACACAAAACTGCCTTGGAATTGTTGTGAAAGAGATGAGACAAACAACTGCCAATATGTAAACGCGGCATTACTGATTTTGAATGAGTAGGAATTGGGCGTTATTTCCAGTGCCAGCTACCGAAACTCATACAAACACACACACACATCCCGCCGCGGTGCGGAAGTGCTGGAAGATATGGAAAACGTAACGAGTATTTTGCTAACATTATTTGCTATAGATAAACCGGTACACACACTGCATGTGCTTTTAGTCATCGGCAGAAGGACGATAATAGCTATTCGGTCGCTAAATAAAAATTTGTTGACAAAACGTTGCCTCGTTGCTTGATCGTTCTTTGGCATTGTTGTCCGACATCGTTGACCATTTATATCTCTGGTGATAATAATAATAATAATAATAATAATAATAATACTTTGGCACAACAACCGCTGTCGGTCAAGGCCTGCTTGTACCCACTAGTGAAGTGAGCTTGGCTTTCAGTGCCTTATTGTTACCATAGCAGGATAGTCAGTCCTACGTATGGGGGCACGGTCTATTCAGAGCTTGAACCCATGACGGGCATGTTGTTAGTTGACGGGCATCTCTGGTGATATTTCTTCTAAATTGCTCCCCACACACACACGCACAACGTACAGCAACAACGAAAATAAACAAGCGCCGAGGTTTCTGACCGTGATTTTCTGGTTTAATTACAAATTAATAAATATTATACAGGCTGTCCACTCATCGTAACGTAAGCACTTATGTTTGGACATTTATCTAACTTCATTGTATCCACTTGAAATTCTTTTGGCACTCGCCGCCAAGTTTGCGCATCGAAGTAGTAGTACGTGCCACGCTCGGTTGTGCCATTCTTCTCGTACGGTGTCATGCCGGGCACACGGGTTATCCACACCTTCTCCTCCGTATGATATCGCCAATCTCTACTGTGCCTGTGTGTGAGTGTGTGAAAACGGGACGAAACAAAAAAAAACAATTAAATGGCGATGCTGCGGATTGGATGCAGGAGAAACGAAGCGCAATGACTTACAGTTCGGCAGCCGCTGCTAATTGCATCATATCACCCACGTTCGTGTAAAATAAATAAAATAATAGATCATCCTTATACTTCTGCAGCGTTAGCTTCGACAGCTTGTCCCTTATTGACATGTTGATCAAATACTCTGGTGGTACGTGGTACTCGATATCCTGAGGCCTGTGCAACAAGACGAAAGTGAAGAAAAACAAATGCAAATTAGAAATGGTCACGCAATGCAGGTAGGGGGAACACAAAAACGTTTACAACAACACACGTACCTCGCGGGCGCATCAGCGAAGGGGCCGCCAAAGCACGGGTACAGGTTTTCCACCGCGGTCAGATTCAAACCCAGCGCCATCAAATCCTGCCCCATCGCTAGCGTCACCAGATTGGGATCCGTTTCCGCCGCCCGGAGGAACGTTAGCAGGCCCACCATACCGAACTGGTTGTTCACCATACTGGCAGGGATGTTCGTTACCGTTCCTATTGGTAAGAAAGGCATCGAACGAAAGAAAGAGAGTTGTAATATGGAGCTGCTAAGCTTGGCTCCACATTCTGCTAGCCGAATTATACCATTGGGTGATGTTTGTACGCCTCGCTTCATTGCTCCTTTGTCCATGTTAACGTTGGAATTGCCGGAATCACTCTGCAGGTCCATGCCCATGCCTGCCGCACTGCCCACCTGTCCGCTGCCGCCGGCACCCTTGCCCCCCAAACTGTCCGTGCCGCCGTGATGGTCCGGATGGTGATGATGGTGCACGCCCTGCAGGCCCTGGCTGGCCGCACCCATCTGGCTTCCTTCGGCGTTCTGCGTGCCGGGCAGCGCTGGAAAGTCTTCGTTCGACATCGTAAACGCAATCTGTTCGGACGTCGGTTGTTTTACCATGCCAACTGCGTGTGTGTGTGTGTGTGTGAAGAGATGGTCAGAGATGAGATGTTAAGTATTGTTAGGTAAAACAAAGGGCACACAGTGGGCGACGCTCTTACCGTACGGTTTACTGCCCGGCGGTTGCAGCGCGTTCGACTGCGGCAGGGATTGATCGTTCTGGCCACCGCGTGCGTTCGTGAGCGAGGGAAATTCGGAGAGATCGAGCAGGGGCGGGGTGCCAGTTTCCGCCGCACTGCCGTCGAACACACCGTGGTAGTTGTTGATGCTATTCCCACTTTGAGATCCGTATCCTCGCGACTGCATGAACGAAACCATGTTGGACTGCAAAGAGAATCGGAGAGGGAAGAAAACGCTAAATCAGTGTGGGTAAAATAGTACATAAAAGATGAAGTGTTGGTGGAAAAAGTGGCACCAGAGCATAGTGCAGAATGAAGACGGTTTGAAATATTAGGAGAGGGTTGACATTACACCTGCTAAAGAGCATTAAATCGAACGACGAAAACCAAAGGGGTCCAACACACCACAATATGTTTCACATTGCTTAAAACGTTTTGCTTAAACCATTGTTGATCTTCCAATATCACATAAACAGCATAGCACATTACAGAATTAAAGAATTCACGTTTTAATCCTTACATGTTTCATACACCATGTTACCATTTGATACGCGAATTGTCTAACAATACTTTTTACAATAACAACCAAACGCTTAGTCAACTGAAAGCGTAAAAAGTAAGTAAATGGCCCAAAGCAAAATATGAGCTAATTGCGCAAATTATCGCATTATTGCGCAAAAATCTCTCTTTGCTTGCCGAATTGCTGTTACACAAGCTGTTTTCCTGTCGATCCTTTATACTTCAATACCTTTGTTTATTTATTTTTTGTTATTTAATAC
This sequence comes from Anopheles coluzzii, assembly GCF_943734685.1. Taxonomy (NCBI): domain Eukaryota; kingdom Metazoa; phylum Arthropoda; class Insecta; order Diptera; family Culicidae; genus Anopheles; species Anopheles coluzzii. Next base: position 38,515,144 of record NC_064670.1, on the reverse strand, counting down.
TAAACACCACTCATGAAATGTTTGCATTTGCCAAATCATCTAAAGAATTATCAACAGAATAATTGACTTAAAAAATCCTAAAATTCCGAGGACATTTTGGAAATTTGGAGACTTCAGTATAAATACAGCTTTAATATCCTGGATGTGTTTTTTTTTTTGTGTTTAGTACTGTTCTGTAGCGTACTAAACAACCCAATCAGCCTCAGGATGTTTGGCGCCATGCTTCGTGTGCGCGTCATATTTCCGCGGGAAACAGAAGCACAAACGTGTAATTGTGCGTTATCGGTTAATATTGGGTTGATCTAAGCCATCCGCGACGAATTGCACTTACATTGCCTACTGCTGCTGCTGTTGCTGTTACCGTTGATCCTCCACTTCCACCTACTATTCCTCCACCAGCTACACCTCCTACTGCCACACTACCAGCAGCAGCAGCGCTACCTACTCCAATGGTTGCTAAGCTCGATGAACCCGACGACACCGAGGCCGTTCTCTGGTGGTAGTATCCTTTCTGTGGCATTCCTTTCTGTGACAGCGTGACAGAGCACATGCTTCATCAAACGTACAGACCAAACACATACGCACACACACACAACAGCTACACAACAACAATGGGTGCGCGAAAAGCAAAGGAAACAGCAATGCAAGTGCTTCCGGAAGTGGCGGCTTGTCTGGCGATACCTTCACTAACGCACAAACACTCTCTCTCACACACACACAAACAAACGCAAACCGCGACAGAGCACGGTGCGAGCGGAGACAAACAAAACAGGCTATGTGCCGATCGGATGCTTTGTGCAACACAATGCCAAATGGGCCGGCTGCTCCACGGCACACTCACACACACGGCACAGTGTTTTTCGTCCTAACAAAACTGGCGACAGCTGTCAGTCAGTGAGCGCAGCACAGAAGCAACACCATAAGCGAGGTTATGAGCGCAAGCGCGATCAACAAAAAAACACGCACGAGGCAGGCGCGTCAACACACGGCTGTTTTCAAGCACACAACACAACTGCGCAGCAGATTAGAGAAGGGAAGCGCGGTCGCTGAATCTTCTACGCGTGCCTTTCTTCTTCGCAATGTGACACACACGCGCTCCCTTTTTTGCACAATGCGATGCAGACCTTATTGGTGGGATTTATTACATTTGCACACGCGGGGTTAAGCACTTTTCTTCCGTTTGTTTTGCTAAGGAGTAGTTGTACAGTGCTGATGCCGTAGTAGCAAGAGTGTTGTTATACCATTCGGTAGAATAGTTGTGCCTGTTGGCGATAAAACGCGTTAGGGAAAGCTAATCCACGGATGGATTGTTGTTTGGATCGTTGTTATCACACCACACCATATACGGACGCGCACTGAATTAGCGCGTTCAACACACAGCAACACATTAATGGCCCTTCAAAGCGGCACGAGGGACAGCGAGACGACACAAACCACCACCACAAACCGACCGTAAGAACATTCCCCAGCGAACTAACAAACACATGGTGCTGCGCGCATCTAATGCGAGTCGAGAGATGAGCGCCGCACACACGAGAGCGGAGAATACATGGACACCGCACGGGGTAACGAAAAACGCTTCATGCGCGGGCGCTACTCAATACACGCACGCACACAGCGTCATCGTAGCACGTTAAGCTGCGCCAGCGACATTCGGTGCATTCGGTGCATACATACCACCAACAAAACAAATGCACCCGCTAACGTCCCTAACTAAACGACTGCTACCTACCTACTGCACCGCACACAACCACACAGATGCGGCCATTTCTCTGCCGGATGCTCTCGAGCTAATTTGCGATGCATAAAACAAAACAAAAAAGGGCAGATGCGGCACAAGAACCAGAACCACAGCAACATATACGGCGGCCTCGGGAGGTTGAGCGGACGGGGGATAGGGGGGGGGGGGTAATAAGTATGCTGTGCGCCGTCGCTATGCAAATGTGCAATGCACATATCTTCCCCCCCTCGGCTCAGCCGCGAATAAAGGGCCGAGAGGTTGATCACCGGTTGAGTCCGAGTGTTGTGTGGGTCGTACCATTCACCCGCTGCTGCTGGGAAGCTTAATGTGTGTGTGTATGTTTGTTGTTTTAAAATACAAAAACTGCAATAGCAACAGCATTCAAAACGCGATCACAGCAATCCACTCTTTTTTGAATTCGTCTATCGCGAAGAAAGATCTTCCAGCGCTTAAGAAAGCGAAATCACACACAGCTTAAGATCGCGTTGTTAGCCATCAGATCTTGAAAAACAACAAGGGTACGTATATTTGATAATGAAAAACGACCAAAAAAAGTTGCCCGTAACGCTAGCTGGTAGTGTTTTTGTTTTCGTTTACCCTTACAACGTAGCGCTGCTTTTGTAAACAAATTGATACGCAGGCAAAGAACTTTGAATCCTCCTGCAGGGTAATTCCACCAAAAGCGGTGTGCACCGCTCTACTCATTTGACGATGGATGATTTACCGCCTGTATTTAGAATAAGCTTTTTTGTTTGTATTTACTACCTTATAATAAACAAGGCTGTTTTTTTGCCATCGCCATCACTTGCTGCCTATTATCCTTAAAGATTTCATGAATTTGTGCATGTCGCTTACGGGTATCTTTAAGGTAAACATTAAAACATTGAGTTCTACGATCAGCGAACTTCTACAACTGGCTTATGCTTCTTCTTATTTTGCGCAACTAACATCCATCCCTAAAGCCACTAATGGAGCCTTGATGGCTGTATGAGTTGATCCGCACTGTTAAACTTAAAACCTTGATTGAATACTATAACCATAGAATAACAATAAAATGTGCAAAGAAGTGATTTTAATTAGGTACAGAAAATAAGAAGTAAGAGAGACCAATACGATTCCCCGTAGAGTATAAAGAATAAAAGAGAAGGTAAAAAAACACACAAACATCATCCCATTAACCAATCAAAACCGAACCAAAACAACCAAACCAAACATATAAAACAGGACATATATAAGGACAATGTAATGGGTACTTTAAATCCCAAAACACACACACACACAAACACGAGGAGCTTGACAAAATAATAAAGAAAAACATGGACTCATGTGTAAACGGATTATGAGCTTGTTGGTAAAATATTGTGTACTACTACACCATCCACGGCGGAGGTTTAGAAATCGTTACTGAAGAATTTTTACTGGTCATGTTACTAGTGAGAATATGTTACTAACGAGTGAGTAATGGCCATAAAAAAGACCTTCAAAAAAACGGATCGCTTCCTAGACAGTGCCCACACAGTGTGGCATGTGATGTGCTCTTTGGAGAGGTCTGTAGAGTGGGTGTGCTGTTGGTTAAATTGATTAAGTTTGCTTCGTCTCCACTTACCATCGATGTGCCGCCCACGCTGGAGAGTATCCTCCGGTCCGGGAAAGCGACCGAACCACTTCCAGCGCCGCCACCGCCCCCACCGCCACGCTGCTGGCCGCCGGCTCCACCGAACAGGGTACTAATTCGGCCCCCTCCCGTTAGCGCATTGCTGGTGGAGGACAGTTGCTGCTGACTACTGTTGGGCCCATTGCTAGCGAGCCCCGCACCGCCGCCTGCACCGCCACCGCCGTTCGGTCCGCTCGCGCCGCCCATAACGCCCGAGCCCGCGCCCGGCCGTCCGGGATTGCCACTGCCGGCACCGTTCGCGCTGGGCGAGAGGGGCGCCACCGACGCGGAGGACTGATTGCTTTGCTGCTGCGACGGAGGTGTAGCGTTCTGTCCGAAGGGGCCACCACTGCCGCCGACCACCGAAGGGAACATACCGGACGTTGGGGTAACATGGCCTCCGGCACCGGACAGCGCACTATTGCTGAAGGCTCCGGCGGCACCGCCCACCACGCTACTGTTGCCTCCCCCGCCGCCGCCTCCTCCTCCTCTCCCGCTTAAGGACACACTGCTCGGTATGCTTCTGGGCGGTTGTTGGAAGTTTAAGTTTGCCATACCCTGGACGGTCGAATGTGTTTGAAGGGTTGTGTTTTTTTTTTTGTTTTGTTTTGTTTTGTGAAACCGAAAATTGTTTTAGAACAACATCACAAACCAACCGAGTAATTTGGAAGCGTATCAGGTGTATGTGTGTGCGTGTATGGCACGGATTAAACGCGTTCAAGTAATTGTGACAATGCGCAAACCATACGCGAACACACACGCAATTGGATCAGATAAAGCAACGACGCCATGTCAGCACAGTGACAACAAACAGAGGGTTTGCAGCGTATCAATAAAGGACAGAACGCACGTAAATGCGTACCAAAAGAGAGCACACAGAGTGCGCAGTGGTCAATAGAAATATCCGTTTGGGGTTTTCGTTTATGTTTTTGGTGGTTGGTTCGATTTTGGTTCGTTGCGATTGCAAAAGTTATGGGAGACATGGTGGGTTGGCGGTTGTTAGATGGTTCAAATTTACAAAACACCAGCAGCAGTGGCATCACATTGTGGCATCCATCAATCCGGCACAGAAGAAGCGGGACACGAATGATGCCATGGTTATGGGGTTTTTGGTGGTTTACAATTATTTACGTTAGATGGAAAGAGAAGAAAAAGTAAAACAAACGATTAGTATGATAAAGCTCGATTCGACAGTGTGACACTGAAGAGTAAAGACGGTTTTTTCGAAGCAGCGGTTGACCAACAACAAGCATAGCGAGAAGAGAGTGAAGAAGGAAAATCAATTATAAAGTTTCTTACCAAGACAAGGGTATTTTCAAAAAAAGGATAAGAAAGGAGGAGTGGAAGTAGAGTGCGTTAGTGACTAGTGGAAAATGGGGGTCCAGGACCCAGGGGGGGGCATTCCCCTCGGGAACTACTACGACATTTTAGAGTTCCAAAGCGAACCTAAAAGGAAAATGGGGAAAAAGAATAAAATCCTAGGATTTGAGAAAGAAATCATGGAGGATGAGGTATTCATGGTGATGGAATCCACAACCCGAGATAGAGATCTAAGCCGAGTTAGCCCGTTTTTGATCTCAAAGGTAATTGAAAATGCGATCTCCGGAAAGCCAATGCTGGTCAGTCGCTTGAAAGACGGGAAGCTACTGATCAAGGTGGCCAACCAGAAACAAGCAGATAAGATTAAAAAAATAAAATCGATCCCCGATCACAGAGGAGAGATCCAGGTTCAAACGCTAGAACACCCCACCTTAAATTGTAGCAAAGGAGTGATTCGATGCCCCGATATCGAATTCCTTACGGAAGGGGAAATATTGGACGGACTTCAATCACAGAAGGCAACAGAGGTGATTATCTTAAAAAGAAAGATAAATAATGTGTTAACCAATACTCGCACAGCAATCGTCACCTTCAAAACAGGAAGAATCCCACGTACAGTCGATTTCGGACTGTATCCACTGAAAGTGGAACTCTACATTCCGAGACCCATGCGGTGCACCACCTGCATGAGACTCGGTCATACAAAAAAATCTTGCCAGCGCGATAAAATATGTGCAAACTGCAGTGAACTGGAGCACAAAGAGTCATGCGTAAGAACAAAATGCGTGTCATGTGGAGATGCCCACAATACGCTAGACAGGAACTGCCCTGTTTTTTGTGACGAAATGGAGATCAGTAAAATACGCACAGTGAACAAAATAACATACGGAGAAGCAAAACGTATACGTAGACGACAGTGTCCCGAAATCCCTAAAATCTACACATCAGACATATCCTATGCACAAAGAACAAAATCAGCAACAAAAAGCGTAAGTACAAACTCGACAGAAGAAACAAATTCACGAAATACCACCAATGATATAAACAACACAAACACCACAGAAAATAATAAAACACACACAACCGAACCCACCACTCCAAGAGAAACACATAAACAGACAACCGTAATCGATCAACCGATTACACCCAACGAACAAACAAACACACCCACAAGCAGCGACACACTAACGATCAGTTCACCTGAATCACCAGATTCTATATACATAGAAGTTACTAATGAAACACCTAAAACCCCCACTATGATGGTGGAGGAATATATAATTACTAATACACAAGAAGACAACACATCAGAATACGATAAATTCAAAATTCTATACTAAATACCACTCACAAGGCATCCACATCCACACTTAAACATTTGGTCTCATGTTCTCGTTATTACAAGCTAACATACAGGGACTAAGAGCCAACAAAGAAGAAATTAGAGAATTGCTAATAAAAAGAAAGATCGATGTAGCCTGCCTGCAGGAGACATGGTTGGATGATAAAGCCATAGGGAAAATAAACATCCCACACTATGAACTAATATCGGACAATAGAGAAGATGGTTACGGAGGAGCGGCAATATTAATACGCACAGAGCTAAACACAGAAAAACTCAAAGTGATTCCCCCTAACCCATACATACAGATAGTAGCCGCTCGTATAAAGCAAGCAGGCTTAGTAATCGCTTCGGTGTACGTTAAACCCAACACACCAATCGCAACATTCCGCAGCTTACTAACCCTTAGCATCACAAGCTTGGCGAAATATAACAAATTAATAATTATGGGTGATTTTAACTCTCATCACTCTGAATGGGGAAATCAGACGTGTGACGGAAAAGGAAACATCCTTTTACATGAGATTAATGAAAACAATCTAACTGTGATAAATAACTATGAACAGACTTTCATTAACCCAGACCCAAACAAAAGTAACTCAGCAATAGATTTGACAATCACCTCTCTAGCTATAACCCCACATATTCAAAGGAACGTTTCAGACATACACATCGGCAATAGTGGACATCGGGTTATATTCACCAATTTTAACCTATTCAAACCTCCCCCACAAAAAATCACAGTTTATAATAAGAAAAAAATAGACGAAGAAATATCCAGCCTACCATACAATAACAATTCTGACATCAACTCAATTACCAAAGATATCAACAAAATTATTTTAAGAAACAAAATCAAGACCCCGTTCACCCCAAAATCATGGTGGAATGATATCGTTCAAAAAGCATGGGAAGAGAAATGCAGAGCTAGAACAGACTATAACCAAAATCGGACGATCGAAAACCAAATCAAGTACAAGAAAGAATCAGCCAAATTTCGATTCGCAAAACAAAAATCAAAAACCAAACGAATCGAGGAAAAACTTGACTTGATCGATTCTCAATCCTCTATGGATGACCTTTGGACTCTTTTGGGAATGTTCAAAGATAAACCTGCCAGAACAAACAAGATTGCCACAGATGAATCCCTAGCAAAAGAGTTCTTAAAAATTCATTTCGGTTCATCAAACCAAAAAAAAAATGAAACAAGACCCCGATTCATAAGCGATAAAAATCTAATTGACTACAACAGATGGCAAAATATCCTAAACTCAAAAAAGAATTCAGCTCCTGGTATTGACAAAATATCGTACAAAACATTGAAACTACTAAGCAGCGAAAACACCAAAGCCATAATCGGAAACATCAATGACATGTACAAAAGAGGAGTCGTGGAAAAAAAGCTCAGAAGAATAAAAATCGTAGCAATTGGAAAACCCGGCAAGGATCTCAGTCTAGCAGCAAATCACAGACCCATAGCTTTGCTTCCTACTATAACGAAAGTGGCAAACACGGCCATCTTACACAACATTAACCACATCGTAGATAAGTTTGACATCCTCCCCAGCACATCCTTCGGATTTAGGAAAAACCGTCCCACAACCTCCGCAGTTGATTCTCTCTCCAACATTTTAAAAAATAACATAAGAAAAAACAAACACACTACAGTAGTTTTTATTGACATTAAAAACGCCTACAATAGTGTGAATGTTGGCCTTTTAACAAAAATCCTCTCCGGAAAAATGATACCACACGAAGATATCAGATGGATAGAAGGATTCCTCTCAAACCGACTGGTAGAGATCACTGCTGAAGGTAAATCGATTAAGAGAAGGATAACTAACGGGTTGCCCCAAGGGGACGTACTTTCACCACTGCTTTTCAACCTGTATACAAGTGGATGTCACGAACTAAACCGGTATAATGTAAAAATAATCCAATATGCAGACGATTTCGCATTAATTGGAAGTGCAATCACCTCTCCAGCAGCTCAAACAAAAACACAACGGGCCCTGAACCAATTGGCAAACACACTATCTTCCCTTCAACTTGAAATAAACGTAGCAAAAACAAAACTCATGACATTTTCCAAAAACTACACTCACACAACAATAGCACTAAACGGAACTCCCCTTGAACAAGTCAACTCCCACCACTTCCTAGGCATAGAAATTGACAACAGATTAAAATTCCACTCCCATATTAACAACCAAATCAACAAAGCCCAGAAAAAAATGAATTTCATTAAAGCAGTATGCAACAAATCCAACCACATAAATCCAGAAAAAGCTAAACAACTACACCAAGCTCTTGTGAGGGGTACCCTGGAATACGGGATAACTCTAAGTAGCAACGCCAACAAGAACAAACTCAACACCATGAGCACAATAATTAACCAGTCACTCAGGAAAATTACAGGCTGCACAAAAACTACTCCGATAAACACACTCCACGCCATAGCAGCAGAAATGCCCTTCCACATACGATCTAAACTTCTTATGCAAAAACAACTATGCAAAGCAATAGCACATTCCTTTTTCACCACAACATCTCAGCCACTCCCAATCACATCAAGAAATCTAACCGCTCAAGAAAAAACATACATAACTGACAAACTCATCTTCAACAACATAACTAAGTATGATTTCAACCACTCAAAATCCACTTCCGAAAACATCAATATTAACACGATCATCCCAGGCATTGACACCAACAAACACAACTTAAACATAACAGTCCTTTACCAAACAAGCATGCAAATCATCAACTCACATCAGGGCATAAAAATATATACAGACGGCAGCAAAAAAGATGAAAATTGTGGCATAGGAATTTATGTAAAAACTCAAATTGAAGAACTCAAAATATCAAAGAAACTCCAACACCCAACATCCATAAGCACTACAGAACTCTACGCAATAGACCTGGCACTCGAGATGTCGACGAAAAAACGATGGAATAATATTGCCATTTACACAGACAGTCTATCAGCATGCCAAACATTAAATACAGCCAAAGAAGAAAACCGAATAGACGAACTCCTCGGGAGAATACTACATAACTGTGAAGTCACTCGAGCAATAATCCAATGGATCCCAAGCCATGTCGGAATAGCTGGAAATGAAATTGCCGACCAATTAGCCAAAGATAGTCTTAGTAAACAAACTGTGATAAATAACAAAATAAGATTAAAAGATGCTATTAATTTATTCCAACATAGAGCTAACCACGAGACTAATACATGGTACACTGAACTATGCCGAAGCAAAGGGAAAAAATTTGCTAGATACCAAAGCTCAATTGAAAATAAAATGTGGCACTATAAACTAAAAATCCCAGCAAAGGACATCAAAACACTTAATAGATTAATAGCAGGCCATGATTATGGGAATTTCTGGCTACACAAAATGAAGCTCATAGACAGAGGAACATGTGCAATTTGTAACGTAGAGGACACAGCGAGTCACAGAGTCTTCTATTGCCACAAATTCGACATGGAACGAAAAGACCAGTTAAAAATAAATGAACAAAACTTCATCAAGGCCTGGAAGACGAAAGATAAAAAGAAAATGAAAATGGTGATAAAATTTATAAAAACTAACCGAATATCCTTCTGAAACGTCTCGCTTAAACTACATGACATAAATAAACCGACGAAGTACTTAACCTAGCAACATAAACTGACAACACACACAAAACTTCAGAAAACAAATCACATATAGAAAGAGGACATATGGCCTTTGATGCCGTCCAAAAACAACAGAGGTTGTGTTTAACACAATAGCGGACTAGTACTGAAGGGCCCAGGAAGCTGGATTTCAGTTCCGAACCGTCAAACGACCTCGACAAACTGAAGAAGAAGAAGAAGTATGATAAAGCTGCATGAAAAACGGTAAAAACAGGCGTCAGTAACATCTTCTTGCTGTACGCGTATTATCGATTGGCTTCCGCTTTGCTTTTGCTGCTATTTCCCTTGCCAAATTGCAGCAAAAGCACGCCGGTATCGTCTTCGACTGCTTCCAATGGCATGTAAAAGATGCTGCTATTTTGGCCCACTGTCTTCGGACCGTGGTTGCTTCCCTTCCCTGATTGCTGTCTATTACGTTCTATGCTCAACACGAATCCTATACATCATGCACTGCCCATCCAGCAGCTCTTTGCGCACTTTTCCCTCAAGGGTGCGGACGGCGCGAAAATATGTGGGTGAGATTAGTAAGGGCATCATCTCCCACGCTACTAAAGAGCGCCAAAAAAAGGAATCGCCGGTCAAAAGGGCCCCATTTTCCGGCAATCCAATCTGCCTATTCCCGTGCTTCTTCGCTGCTCGTCCAGCGATCCCCTTGATTGACGTCAGAAAAGCTCGACTTTTCCTATCATTTTGAATTACAAATTACACAACAAGACACACACACGCACATACGCACATTGCTCTAATGCTCAGTCCCTAAAACGAAAACAACATCAATCTTAAATGAAGCGGTACAGTGCAAGCCAACCTACCTAGCTGGTGTGGAAACGGTTCATAAAAAAATGTATCCTGAGCGCGTTAAATCCTTTCCTCGTCCCCGCCTTTCCTCTCTCGCAGTGCACACAGTTTTGTTGCTCGTGTGGTATATGTTGCTGTCGTCCCTCGTGTCGTTAAGATGCCACCAATGTGGCCACCAAGAGCTTCCGGGTGTGTGTGTAGGTATTTGAACAACAGCGCGACACCTAGGCGTGGAGCGAAATTGTCTTAAAACATGTGAAGCTTGTCCCTCGGTATCCTGCGATGCGATTACTCCGGTGTCCGTTCAACTCGGTTCGATGGTTGCTAAGATATGCGTTGATTTGGCAAACATGACACTTTTACTTCTTCAAAGTGAGAAAAAAACCCTCCCCACCAAAACCGCACTCTCTCACAACACAAACCAGCTTCTTCTTCTTCGTTGGTCTGATGTTGCTCTCGCCATTGAACGGAGTGTTACAGGGATGTGTGTGTGTGTGTATTTTTCGTTCCTTTTTTCTTGCCCTTTTGCTTCCTAAGGTTTTTGAGGGAAAATAATCAACCTGTACACCAAACCAAACATGCACACGCACACATACATGCATACACTTTTTCGCGTGATTTTCCCGTCAATGCTGTTGTGTGCTTGAGGCCCTTTTCTTCCGTGTCCCTCGCCCGATGTAATGTGAAGCAGGGATGGGACTAACCCCTGACAGTGTGTAAGGGAAGTGACTCGTTCGCCACGGTTTGGTGTTTGGTGTTGGCGCTCACTCATCCCCCGTCATCGAAAAGCAACGACAACAGAACTATGGGAAAATCACACAAAAACCTATGTTGGGCAAATAATTCCTTGACTCACATGCACACACATACACCTCAAATCGGTACAAATACACAGGCAAATTTGCGAATGTGTACCAGCGCAACAAGAATCCTTGAATCGGTAGCAGCGGCCGGATAGAGAAAGCAGAAGAAACTGCTTCTTCGCTTTACCTTTCTTTGCCAGTCTCTCTTGTGCCGTGAGCATAACCACGCACACAGCTGCAAATGCGAGCGCGCACATAAACACACGCGAGCCCACACGCCCACACACACACACACACACACCCCACGGAAGCTACGTGAATGTATGCGTGTGTACGCAAGCAGCGGTATGAATTGGAGTCTAATAAAATTGTTATTGTTATTGGTCTTCTTGCCTAATCGTTTTCTCTCGAATGATTATGGTAGTTTTTTGTTGTTGTCATTGCTCGTGATGATGTTAATTCTCTTGCTACATACAAAACGCTATGCGTTTAACCACTCCTGCCGCACAAACTAGCAAAACTTTGCCGCGAAAATGGGATGCTGTTTTGGGCCAACGCAAAACACACAAACACACACACACACACACACACAAATACACAAAACGACAGAAACGCGGGGCTAACAAACACACCATTCTAATGAAGGGTCGATTAATCGATTGCAATTTTCACCACATATCCCCGCCGCCGCCACCGCCGCCACCGCTGCCACCAAGACCGCCTGATGTGGAAGTGGTGGCGGCGGGAAGGATAGAGAATTATTGATTGCTTCGGCGTTAAAAACGCACAGGAAAGTGCCAAAACCAACCTCGTCAAGTCAGAATCCAACCCGTGTGTGTGTGCGTGCACGGTACACTGGTGCCGGAAAGGGAAGGGTTTAACACGTCGGTGTTCGTTGTTATGTTGATATCATGCACGGCTCCCCACCCTTCCTCTGCCCGATTCCCGATCGCGCCGTGTGTTCGCCGTCAAAGTATGTTTCCACTGGATGTCGTCGCCTGCTGAGAGTGAAATGGGAAGAGAACGAAGAGGGTGATGTTTTGTTTTAGTGGTTTAGAGCTTCCTTCTGGTTTGCTTGCAATCTAGAGTGGAAGGCAATCGACAACGCACGGTGGGCATTGGAGGACATGAGAGCACCTCAGAGCGGCCAAACGATCGAACAAACCGACCGAAAAACCTTCGAGCGGCGAAGAATCGCGTAACCGCACGTACGGCGAAAATCGAGACACAGCCTTGGACCACCAGGCAATGGCGCTTGTGCGTGTATTTGTGCACTCTTGAGGGTACGTGCACCCTCCGCACGACGGTACGCAACTCTCGCGTGAACCGGTTTTATGCGTTGATTCGGTGGTTGTATTCAAAGCGAACAAGAGCACACCCGAAAGCTACGGGTGCTACGGTTTCGACTCCCTGAAGAGGGGGAGTAGAGCATACAATCCGCGTTGGTGGGTCGAGCAAACGAACTGAATCTTCCGCTCTTGTGACCACACATGTGCAACATGATTTCAGCTCAATTTATCTGCCCTGCACCTTCCCGACCGGAGTCACAGTTGGCGGTGCCATCTTCACGCCATCATCCGACCGAAGCGAATCGAAAAAAAGATGTCCCAGAACAAGTTCGCCTGCCACAGGTAACGCGTTTGGCGCGATAGCGTACTTGCCTTCTGCGCAACCAAACATGGATAAACAAACCCGCTCCTTCGCGTCTTTTCTTCGCTCAAGTACCAATAGGCCAAAAATAACTATATCCGCGTTGTTGTGTTGTTTCACTACTTTGAAGCAGTAGCAGCAACAGCACACATACACCAGAGGGATGATGATGCGAGGGCATATACAAAAATTATTACAGTAATTTACCACACCGTATAAACAGAGCGCAACTGCATAACAGTATGTGGGGTGGCCCACAGTGTGCTTTGCGCTGTGGTCACTGCCTCAAGATTACGTGCACCATCCCCCCCGAATAGGGAAGGAAGAGAGTTTCCCCGAGCGGAGCGCGGGGGGACGACAATCAATGTCCTCCATTCATCACGAAAGGACGAAAAAGTTTATTTGAATGCACTGAGCGAAGAAGAAGCGACTCCATGGGCGAATTGTGAAGGCTAATGGTTGTATGCATCGAGTGCTGCTCGAACCACACATACACACACATGCGCACGCACACACACACTCACACACTACATCATACACACGCACGCACGCACACACACAATACGCGATGGAGGTGTATCGCGAAGAAGACAACGAACTCACTGCTGCTAAGAGTGGAGGATCTAGGTATCTAGGTTTCGCTTCGGATGCGCTTTGCACCGCTTGGCCGTGCCGTAATCCGTGCTGGCGACCGACCGGCCGTTAGGGCATACCTTTGCGAACAATTTGCACCAAGTTTTGCGAGCAATTACTACCGAAAAACGTAACACTTCGGACGCGTAAAATGTTGAGAAACTCTTTCCACTTTCAGTAAAGCTCCTCCGTTGACGTTTCGTTGTTGCGAGGACCGTCGCGAAGCTTTCAACGTGGTACCGCCCGACAGCAGCGCCGGTCACGAGGGTTTGACAGCGGAACTCGTCACAAGGCACTATGGGACGAATTTTGTGATCGAAATAAATATAACCAGTTTTGAAGTAAAAAAATGAACGAAACAAAGCGTTTCTATAAACATATGGATTATTAAACATTTGTTATCATTTCCTTTCCTCCGCAAAACCAACGCCTTTCTTCGCATTCTGCAGTTTCTTGCCCGATGTGGGTTATCTACTGTCGAGTTTGAGGAAGCGACAGCTGCTGCTGCTGTCAAAAGCATATTGCAGGTAGCAACCTGGTACAGACGCACACACTTTGCCCGACGATTGGTGGTTTGACAGTCGTCTGTTTTTTTCTCGCCTCTTGCCCAGCCGCGTTCCGGATTCCTGTTTTGTGCGGTTCTAGCGCGAGTACGAATGGAAAAACACACGGAAGAAAAATGGCTGATGCGAAAAGATCAACAATAACGATGAACAACAGCAGCAGCGGCGGCGGCAGCGGCAGCAGCAGTAGCAACAGTGGAAGCACCAGCAAATCTCGCAAATCCAAAACCGATCTGATACGCAGCATCGTCGGGTCGTATCTGAAAGCGCGCAACTACAGTGTAAGTCAGCAACGCCAGGAGTGTTGCGGTATTTCGTCCGCGCCCTGCCCGTGCAAACCTGTTTGCGGGGCGAACGGAACACCTTTGGTCGAAGGGAAGCTCGCGATTGGTGCTCGTTCCGTTCCGTGGTAGTAGGGCGGGAAGAGAGTGTGTGTGTGTGTGAGAGAGAGAGGCGTACTGAAACCACCGTATATAAGCCTAACCCCAAAATCCCGAGGCCGCTGACCGCTAAAAAATCCCGCGACGCTTGGCGCACCGTACCCGGCGGCGTATTCTTCGCGGGAAGATCATGCCGTTGATACTTTACTAACCGATTTCTTGCCCTTCCGTTGCCAGGTTACCGATCGTTACCGCAAGTCGGATCTCATCCTCACGCAATCAACCGAGCAAATCGTGATGAACACTGCCATCAAAAACGACACATCGATGGTGAACAGTTTTCTGTACTCCAACATCTGCCTAAACACAAACCTAACGCAAGTTGATCAACATTTTGCCAAGTAGGTGTAACCGATGCCGCTTCCAGGGCCCACCGTGATTAACACCGTTGTTTATCTCTTCCCCGCTCACAGATTCGCAAAGTTTGTACGAAACCAGCCGGACCCGATTCGCTCGGAGCTGAATGAGATTATCCCACCGCTGCTCTGCCATCTGTACATCGAGATGTTGAAGGGACGCGACTGGCGGCCGGCAGCCGAGTTCCTGCGCAAGCATGCACCGCTGGTGGGCAAAGTGGAACCGTCCGCCGGGCCACCCGGTTCGTCGCCATTGCTCCTGCTGAATCAGCAGAAAATAAACGGCACCATCGACAGTGCACCGCTAGGAGCGGAGATGGGTCCGTTCGGGCCCGCCGCAGCAACTGTCCACAGTTCCGCCATCGTTTTCGGGCCGGGGCGGTCGACCGACTCGACACGCGCAGAAACGTACCGAAGGTTGATCCAGAAGCTCTCGCAAATCACCCGGTTTCAGGACTGCGAAAGCGAGCCCCTGTTCGTGCAGTTTCGTTCCTGCCAGACGCAGCTACGGCTCCGTTCCGCGTCCATCGCTGCCATGCGCCAGTATTTGGCGAAATACGGCCACTCTCTCATTCTGCAGACGTTGCGCACGTGGTTCTGCTTCGACACGGCGGATGACAAGAACTTTGTGGACTTCCGGCCCGACATGACGAGTGCTGTCGTACAGGCGGGCTCGATCGAGCGGTCGGCGCCCCGTTCCAGCTCCTCCAATGGTCAGCTGAACGGCACCAGCGTACCGATGGAGGTGGACGAGGGTGCGACACCTGCCCAGCTGCGTCCAGCCGTGGAGCCGGAGTACGATTTTACTGAGCATACGGAGCGTGAAAACGAACGCTACCTATTGCTGAATGGTTTTAATGCACGTTACTTGCGGTACAAAATGCTCGACGCAGAAAACGGAGTGCCCGCCAACGATCGCCTCGGCGGCACGACACTGTTCGGCGAGGACGAGGATGAGGATGAGTACGACAGCTGTATGAAAGACACACAGGCGGCGGAGAGCGGGATTGCGGAACAGCAGCAGCAGCAGCAGCAAGATGGCTCGGTCACCGGCGGCGTTGAGATGGACGGAATGTTCCCGCGAATGAGCAGCCAGGAACGGTTGCGACGGTTAAAGGAAAGTGCGGAAAGGCTGTCCATCTACCAGCGACCGCTGTGCGTGTACAGCCTGGAGAACGTGGGCCATCAGCTGACGAGCGTGGCGATCGATCCCGGCTGCTGCCATGTGGCGAGCGGCTTCGAAGACTCCACCATTATGCTCTGGTCCACCAACCGCAGCACCCAGATGGGCCGGAAACCGTACGCTAGCTGGCGCGACCGGCAGTGCTGCTGGAATGTGACTTCCTGTGATAGTAGGTTTAGTGAATCGGATGAATCCGACGACGAGTACGGGGACGATGGTGCCGATGGTGCTGGCAGGGGTGACGACCACCGACCGGAGCACCGGATAGCGGGAGAGGATAGACACCGGGACGGGACGTCGCTGCTGGACGACGGCATCGACAGTATGTTCGATCTGAAGACGCGCAAGGACATCGAGCGTATGAATAAGCTGCTGCCACCGCACAAACGCCGGCTCACGAAACGGGAACGATGGAAGCAATTTCTCGACCACCGTTGCTTAGAAAACACATTGTACGTTTTTATTTGTCTCCCCTCAAGCAGTAGGTCTTTAATTTTCCTTTCTTTTTGACCCGATGCAGCTCGGAAACCGGTGGACTGTGCTTGCGCGGGCACGGCAACGCGGTGACGGATCTGCTGTTCTCCGACCACAGCCCACTGCTGGTAAGCGTGGCGCGGGACTGCACCATGCGCGCCTGGACGGGCAGCGATTACACGTGCCGGGCGATATACCGCGGCCACAACCATCCGATCTGGTGTGTGGCGGAAAGTCCCACCGGGCTGTACCTGGCGACCGGGTCGCGTGACACGACGGCCCGCCTGTGGTCTACCGATCGGCGCTTCCCGCTGCAGATGTACGTCGGCCACACGCAGGACGTCGACGCGGTGGCATTCCACCCGAACGGGAACTATCTGGCCACCGGTTCGACCGACCTGTCCGTGCGGCTGTGGTGCGTCACCAGCGGGAAGCTGCTCCGCATCTTTACCGACTGTCGGCAACCGGTGCAGCGGATATGCTTCAGTCCCGATGGGAAATATCTAGCGGCCGGAGGTAAGCAAACCCAAATCGTCATTCCTTTGTCTTGCTCTTCACTTATCTGTCGCTTTCTGTTTTTTTTTTGTTTTGTTGCAGGGGAAGAGAATCGTGTGCGCATCTTCGATCTGACTGCCGGTTCGCAGCTAACCGAGCTGAAGGATCACACAGCGGCCATTACTTGCATCACGTGGAGCACCGACAGTACGCATTTCGTTTCTTCGTGCGCGGACGGAACGATACGGATCTGGGATGCTAAGCGGATGTTGCTTCCGTCCTCCTCTTCGTCGTCCCCTTCGTCGGGTGGTTCTTCCACTACCACTTCCACCACCAGCAGCAGCAGCAGCAGCAGCAGCACGTCAGTGTTGATGGGCCAAACGCCACTAGCGTCCACGACTGGACGGAGCAACAATGCCGCCACGCTTAACAATGGCACCTCCAATCCAAAGATGAACATCACAGCCAACAACCCACAGCAGGCGGCGGCAGCGGCAGCAGCGTTCGGTGCTGCTGGAGGTGGTAGAAGTGGTACAGGACATCATCAGGGCGATACGGCAGCAGCTTCCGGGCTGCCGCCAGTGGCGGGCACGGGGGCCGCCAGTAGCAATAATCTCCTGCTCGCATACTCAACTGGTTGTCGGCGAATTTATCGACTGCACTACAATAAGCTTAGCGGTGGATTAGCGTGTTTAGGTAGTAGTTAATGAAAGCAGGTGAAAGTGAGCGAGGGAAAGAGGCAGAGAGAGAGAGAGAGAGAGAGAGAGAGAGAGAGAGAGAGAGAGAGATAAAGGGAGAGTTAAAGGGAGAGAGAAAGCAAACCTGGAATAAGTATTATTTATTTGAAACTCAGTCCTCCAGTAAGCAGCAGATGCAGACACACGCTCGTGGAATGTGAATAGTAGCGGTAGCGGTAAAAGTAGAAGTAGCAGTAGTAGTAATCGGTCTGTCTGCTAAGATTATGGATTATGAGTGTAGAAAATGACAAAATCCGGTGCATTGTTCAGAGTGAGCAGCTGAAGCGCGTGTGTGTGTGTGTGTGTTTGTGTACCCCGCAAGAAAAAGATTCGTTCTCGCCTGCTGCACCACCACCACACCGCCGCACAAAACACGCGCTGTTTCGTGGGCCCCTTCTCATAATGCTTCTTAAAGGGCAAAGAGGTGGGAGAAAATTAATTGCAAACAATAAAAAAAAAAACAAGTGTAGGCAGGTAAGGAAAGGGCTCGTCAACATGTCCAAACAAAATGTGCGTAGTGTGACTTTTCCTTCCCAACACAGCCGAAACCCTGCTTGCGCACAGTCGGAAACAGTGCCGTGCGAACCCTGCACTAGCGCGCTGCAGAGCAGCACACGCTACACGCACACACATGTAGCGAACGATTTTACAGCGCTTTCCTGCACGCTCGGTTACGCGGTGTCGGTCGGGGTCTGCTGGTGTTGCTGCTAGCGCTCTTTGCTGCTGCGAATCGCGAGCCCGCTGTCGGTGTCGGGTTTGGGAAATAAGTTCAAGTGCAGCACACCGTCCTTTCGCATTGCACGCAAAATTGTGCGGAACACCCGTACGCCACGGCACGGGGAAGTCTTTTGCCATTGTCGCCCAGTGTGCCAGTGTGTGTTAGTGCTACGGGCGGACGGAGCTAGATTAGCGGAGAAGATGAAAGTCATCGAGCAAAAACAGTGCCGCCAGCGGTTGTGCGACGACAATTTGATCCCATAACAGGCTACGGACATTGTCGGAAATGCGAAACCTCGTCAGCCATGGTGGTAAGCATCAGCAGCAGCATCAGCAGCAGCAGCAGCAGCCGGTAGGAGCAAAGTGACGGCCAGCAGCAGTAAAGTGTACCTCACGGTGTACACACACGCAAGGTCGTTGTCGGTCAAGTTGTGAAATTCCCTTCCATTTCTGGCCAGCAGTTGGCACAGCAGTTGGCGGAGAAAGTGAAAAGTGCGGCAGTAAAGAGAGTGTGTATCCGTGTGTGCGTGTGATTATCGGGTGCAGTAGTGCAACAGAGTGATAGGGCTGAGAGGAAGGGTAGGGGGCGGAAAGGGCATATTGGAAATGTCAAACAAGGCCACACTGCCTGCTTGGATAATCAAAACAATTGCAGGCAAATTCACCAACAACACCAGCAGCTGCCCGTTACCACAGGCAGCTTTCTTCGCGGTGTGTGAGTTTAACTGAGTAAAAGCCATACAAAACAAATATCGATCCAGGATTGTTGTTTCTCGGTGGTGTACAAGCATGCGAATGTAGTGTTGCTGTGCGTGTTGTTTTCGAGTAGCAAAACCCCTATCTCATCTGCCCCCGTGTGTAGTGTGTGAGTGTGCGTTTGTTTTCGTGCTGGGCCTATGTGGTCATGGATGGTGGATATCCGGGTGCGTTGCAGCAGGGCGGCAGGCCAACGGCAGCAGCAGCAGCAGCACCGACGACTGCGACGGCCGCAACTGCGATGAGCGATCGCTTCGTGCAATATTTGCAGCCCAACCTGCCGCAAAGCGCTCCGACGAGCATGGTCGTACAGCAGCATCGCCACTTTCAGCACCAGTGCCGGATATGTGGGGTGAGCGAGGGGCTGCGGCGGTGCAGCCGCTGCCAGATTGCGTACTACTGCTCCGTCGACCATCAGCGGGTCGACTGGAAGGTGCACAAGCTGGAGTGCCGTTCGATCCATCAGCCCCAGCAACCGTTCGGGATAGTGTGCCCCAGTGCTGGCCAGCAGCAACCGACGCCAGGCCAGCCCGGGAATGTTGTAATGCCAACCGCAGGCACCGCCACCGTGCCGATGAGTGAGGGCAGCTTTTGTGTACGTGCAGAAATGCTAGGTCCGAACGGCAGCACCAATACCACCACGATCGGCGGTGGATTCGTGCCACAAGCGCCGAATGTAAACATCGCCTCGCAACCTTCACTACCACAGTCACAGGCTGGCCAGAATGTGGTGACTGCTGCTGCTGCTGCCGCCACTGTTATCGCACCCTCCGCCACTACCCCGCCAGCGCAAACAATAGCATCAACCGTCGTTGGCCCTGCGTTCGGCGGAGGGAGGGGACTGTTGTTGCCCGCCGCGGCAACATCGGCAGCGACGTGCGCGCGTACGCAGCAGTCGACGATTGCGTCCGATGGCAGCGACAGTGGCGACGAGTTTCTGAACGAGCTCGCAGTTTCCAAGCTATTCCCGATCGATGCACTCGCGTCCGCGGAGGAGCTCGCCGATCTCGACCAGCTCGATGTGGACCACATACTGAACGAGAACAATTTTCTCAACAACATCAACAATCTGAACGTGTTTGACGGTACCGAGCAGCAGCCAGAACCATTGATTCAGCCCGAGTTTGCGGCCACAGACAACGTGAATCAGAACTTTAGTGGCGGTGGGGACGCGTTCCTGAACAACAATAACAATTTTGTGAACAGTTCCGTGTTACTAGTGGGTACTGGCGGTGGTGGGCAGGACCACGTGCAGTTAGGCAACCGATACGGCGAAGAAACAGCAGCAACGATGCAGCTAGCACAGTCGGGTAGTGTGATGTTGCTACAGCAACCGCAGCATCCGCCACAGCAGAAACAGAACCATCTTGAACAGCAACGGACAGCGAAGGCACAGCAGCAGCAGCAACAACAGCAGTTGGCCGCCTTGTTCCGACAAGCCAGTGGTGGTGCGGTGGACGGTAGCCCGGTTCTAGCGAAAGTGGATGTGACGAACAGTGATGCAGCTAGTGCGCTGCTGTTGGGCGGCAAGCAGGACAATCGAAAGGGACGGACCGTGCAGGCGAACGGGGCACCGGGAGCAAATGTAACGCTGGGCATACCGACGGGTGTGAGTGGGCCAGCGAGTGCGGGCGTACTAGAGCCTTGTCCGTTTGATTTGGACAGTGACAGTTTGGACGAAGCGTGCCGGAGCTTGATCCGGGATATGAACGAGTACGGTGTCTGTGTGCTGGACAATTTCCTTGGCCAGGAGCGGGGCCAGCAAGTGCTGGACGAGGTGACCGGAATGTATTCGTCTGGAGTGTTTCGGGTAAGCAGAACGACGCAGCCGTTATAGCAACGACGTACGAAGTGTTTCTTCCAGTGTAGCACCATTTTTATGATTAGTTTAAACGGACTTTTGATGTATTAAGTACACATTAAAGGCAAAAAGGCCAGTTCTTGTTTCGTTAGCTTTTGCCAACCACATACCTTCGAATGCTTCCTCTGTTTGCTTCAACCTTATCACACACCCTTTTTTGCAATCTGATTTTGCTTTGGATTATTTTTGCAACATATGGCATAGCCGAAGGATAAATATGTCTCTGTGCTGTGCTTTCTTATCTTATCATCAATTTTATGCTGCTTCGCCGAAGCGCAGTTTCTTTTCCTTTCATATGACGGTGCTATTTGCAAAAGCAGGGCGACGGAGTAGGCTGGCAGGGCACGTACCCTATATTCGGCAGTAGAATTACAGTTGTCCTCCAAGCTTCGTTTTCAGCCCCTTCAGCTAGTCGTATTCAAACCCTATAATCATTTTTAATCGTGCATTTTTTCTTTTACAGGACGGCCAGCTAGTGTCGAACCGAGGCGCTAACAATTTACGCCATATACGAGGAGACAAAATCACGTGGATAGGCGGCAAGGAACCGGGATGCAGCAGTATCGGCTACCTTATCAATTGTGTAAGTGTATGCACCGTCGGCAAGCCGCTTCAAAAGCGATGTGTATGTGTCCCTAGCCTACAAATGCGTTAACAAAACAACCCGCTTATGTTTCTTCTCCCAGGTGGATGCAGTGATTACCAACTGCAAACGGATGGAGAACAACGGCAAACTCGGCCGGTACAACATCAAAGAGCGAACAAAGGTACGTTTTGCTAGTAGTAAAGTAATGCGATTAGTACGCAAATGTGGAATTGATTTGATTGTGAAGAAGAAAACCACACACACACACACTCTCACTCACACACGTGTACACACGGAGCACACGCATTTCCGAGCACGTGCAGCCGAACACGCACCGACACAGCGTTGGTTGGTTTGGTGCGACAAAACTTCCCCAAATTTTGAATGTCGTGCAACAGCATTGTACCGGGAGATGCGTACGTGAGCTCGCACGTGCACACGAAGCAACGCGTCGGCTGTGTGTGTGTGTTTTTTTACCCTTGTCTTACCCGCTCACGCTATCTCGCTCGCCTTTCTACACCCTCCAAATAACCTCACGGGTGGCAGTAGCCAGTTCAGCCCTAGCCCTAGACCCGCCAGTTCGTTGGCCCAGGTTATGGTACCGACTGTTGGTTTCACATCTCTTTGCCTTGGCTTTTTTCCCTGTTTCGCTTCGCTTTCGGGCACCGGGATTAACGTCCGTTTCGGTCGCTCTGCAGGTTCAGGGACTACTTGGAGCCCAAGTGGCCTACGTGCCCTTTTTGCAATGTCTTGCGAGCCATTCTGTCTACCTCGGCACAGCCTCCTCTTCGGTTGGTTGGGTTCAGCGCGTGCGTTTGGTTCTGGAGCGAGCTTCTTTTTGCCCTCTCGCTCTCTCTCTCGCTCGCTCTCACACTCTCTTTCTTAGCTTATTGATATTATCGAACCCATCTGTTTGCATTTCCTTTTCCGCCTTACTGTTTTTTTTTGTTCATTCTTTCATTCCACAACGCCCTCTCCCCTAGCAATCCGAGCAATGTCAATGAAAGACCTTGGAGTATCATCCCGTACCGCGAAATGTAAACTTTAACGGCTGGTTCGTTCTGATCGGGTGGCAAATGCGTATGACCGAATGGTCACGTACATCCCAAACCGGCAATTGGACATTAACCGCATTCAGGGCCATTCATCAGCGCGCCAAGGCTGCACTTTCACACCTCATTTACCCAGGGCTGGGCGGCTGTGGGTAAGGGGGGGGGGGGGGGGGGGGAGTGACACAATCGAATGCAGCCCATGACAGTCTTATCTTTTGCCACGCTTATTCCAGAATTGTGTCGGTTGTGTGTTTGCGATAGAGCCTTTTTGCGTGATAATAATTTAACCATCCACCACCATAACCATCAGCCGTTTTGACGGCCACCCCAACTTGTCAACTTGTTTGCTTAGCAAACAGCACTTCAAAGTTCCTCGAATCCACGAGAATCACCATAGATGTAGTGTTCTCTTAACCCCCTTCGGTCATTCTCTGGTGTGTATGCCCATGGGGACAGCTGTGTTCATTCATCTGCTGTCCAGTGACTTGCGCAAACTTTTAATCGTATTTATTCAAATTATTTACACTGACTCGATTCGCCAGTATGCAGTATGTGGGATCAGTTTCATGGAAATGGTATCTGCCCTTCTAGCACTTCTTCCGAAATTCCTTCTCCCACAACACCCCCACCGACTCGCCACATCCGGTCTATTTGATTGGTGCAATGAAATCATCTTTTAAAAGCAAACGGCGCGATAGATAAACTTATTTGTTTTATTGTTTGTTTTGAATCGTGCAATCTTCAATCTTCAATCGCAGCTTCATAATCCCGATCGCGGGAGACAATTTCCCACAATCACTGAAACGTGATTGATGACACACCATGCGCAGAGAGACAGAGAGTGTCCCACATACGGGGTTGGGGTGGGATGTAGTATCAAAAAACCACCAAAAACCATCTAAAAAAAAACCACAACCGTCCCGAAAAATAAATCTCGATTAAATGGTTTCTGCGTTTATCGATGCATGGGTTCTCCCTCCGTTTTTTTGAGGAGGTTCATCCGATTGCGAATGGTCTTTGGTGGGAATGGTGGTGTCTTTGCGGTGTTAGGAGAAGGATGGTAGTGATTTGACAAAAACCAAAAAAATCCATTGCATTCCTTCCTTGAATGGAGCGGGACGTGCACGGACGATAAGGTCGCCTGGGGTCACCTTTCATTCTTCGATATCGGAATTGGGAATTTGTGTAGGGATTAGTAAGCATTAGAGACTTAGACTCGGTGTTAGATGCCACGGTTTCATAGCATTCATTAGTCCCCGCGTTGTAGTCTGTAGTCCGTGTAGAATGCTCCTCAAGGACGTTTGTTTTTCTACACGGATTGGCAAACTAAGAGTAGAGTAGAGTTGGTATTTGCGTTAGTGGTGGGTCATTATAGTTTAAATCCTTTATTAAATTATGTTTAAAACATCTTTCGCACACGGATTCAAACAAATCCTTCGCATAACAAATCAGCCTGTTTCTCTAACTCGATTTAAACCGTTGAAGTGATTTTCAAAAATGATATTAAACGGTAATTTCCTTTGGTGTTTATTACAGGGTTTTCCATGGGTACTCATAGTTGTGGGACACTTCCTAGACTCTTTCTTTTTGGAAGTGAACTTCATATGTTGGAAATTGGACTCTATGGCATCCTTTTTGGACAGGCTCGTTGAAAATTCGTATTAGATTTGCCAACACGGATGCTAGACGGTTCAATTCCCATTCCGATAAGTTCATTTCTCATAAGATATAGTCAAAAAAGTGTCCCACAGCTATGAAAACTCCTGGAAAACCCTGTAAACAGTTTGCCAGGGCTTAAGAAAACAACGAAATTTAATTACTGTCTGCCTTTTTTGTCGCTTAGCAGACTTTCATACGATGCTTTTTTTGTACAGTTTCTACTGGATTACTGATACAAAAGGGGGTTTTTATAACGAATTTAATTGCTGGTGCGAGGGTTTAAATTCCATCCATTGGTAACGAATCGGATAAGGCTTTTGTATGTACTATCACCTTTATCATCATTATTATCATCATTATCGTCGGGTCAACAAAACATTTCCGGTGAGATACGAATTTTAAAAGTCTTGTTTTATTTTTGTTATTAAACAGTTGTTTCAATGCATTTCTATGCAGGTGATTGACACGAGTTGCGACCAACACTTATCATCTGTGAATCATCTGGTCGGCAAAAAAAGGGACGCACCCCATTCAAAGGGATGAACATTTCTAGGAAAAAAAACTTTTAAACTGCACGCCGTGTCCTGGTTCTTTTATCGCTCAATCTTGACGATTGAAGCGCAGTTTGTACTAGTTTGATAGTAAGACGGTAGAGCTTTGCACCGGATTTCCTTTTATTATCGTCGTCTAAGCTACGGTTGGGCCCGCTAATGCTCACTGCCAACCTGATTGTTTACGTTCTACGCCTGTACGGCCAGCACACCGCCACTTGCAATTAATCAGCGCCTGCTGCGATCGGCTTTCTATCTGCACACCTTTCTTTCTTTTGTGCGCTCGTTTTTTTTTGTTTTCTTCTTGCGCTCTACTCACTCGTATAATGACGCGTTCTGTCCCTGCTTCGCGGTAACTGATAATGGCCCGGTGGTGTACGCAGGTGCAACCGACACTAAACGCGCACAAATACCATGCTACGAACGAACGCGCGCGCGCACACACATTTCCACCCCTATGGAGGTCACCACTAAGAAAAGGCGAGAAGAGGGTAGACAGTGTGGATATTTGCGCAACGCGTGCGCAAAGTTTCGGCGCACCTTGTTGACCAGGGAGCAGAGCCGTCCCGAGTTTGTCACGTACGCCAATCCGGGGATATTATGATGGGTAGTCGGAATTTCGGACCGAAGTGGTGGCAAACGGCCCCTGGGTGTGCAGACGCATTTGATGCAAACTTTTTTCATGTTTTGTTTGTCGAAAGATTTGATTAAAAAATAAATCACTCGCCCGCCATTACTTGAACTTTTACTCGGGGAGAATGCAAATTGTGCAAAAATGGCATACATAATTCCAACTATCGTAACTCAACAACAGCTCAAGTTGGATTGCAATGGGCGTATGAAATTGTATGCCTTTTAGTTATTAAAATTTAGTAAATTCCCTGTTCTGATTGAAGGTTTTGCGGTCAGGAATTTGGCACCGTTGATAGCACCACCAAACGAGGACGAGATAACGGCTTATCGAACGATATGCGTTCGAGTGCGACAAGGATTAATGTGGTGCGATGAATAATTGCATTCCTGTCGCGTTAGAAAGAAAAAGTGGAATTTAGTTAAATAAAAGTACATTACATCGCATGGAACGCACTAACATGTATGCTTTCTCCTTTCTTTGACTATAGGCCATGGTAGCGTGTTATCCTGGTTCCGGTTCGCACTACGTGAAGCACGTCGACAATCCCAACCGTGACGGGCGCTGCATTACCGCCATCTACTATCTCAATCTCGACTGGGACGTGCGGAAAAGTGGCGGTCTGTTAAGGTAATATTATACGCCGTGTTTTGTTTGTTCGTCGTCCATCCAACACGCGTGTGTATGTGTCTAACTGTCCATTTTGGTTTGCTTGTTTGTTGGTTTGTTTGTAGGATTTTCCCCGAGGGATGCAACGATCGGGTGGCTGACATCGAGCCCATCTTTGATCGCATTCTGTTCTTCTGGTCCGACCGGCGGAACCCGCACGAGGTGCAGCCGGCCCACCGCACCCGGTACGCCATCACGCTCTGGTATCTCGATGCGGAGGAGCGCGAGTCGGCCCGGTTGCGCTACCAGCGGGACTGCGAGAATCGCTTTAACAGCAAGGCCTAGTCGGAGTCGGGTCTCGGGTCGAAAGAGGAGCGAGAGCACACGCGCAAACGGTGGTGGAAGGGGGAAAGAGCGTCCAGCCAGACCAGACAGATAGACAGGGACAGGAGGATCGGTCGTTTGTGGTTTACTGGATCCATTCCCGGTGATGCGCGGTTGCTCTCGCGTTCGTACCAAATCGAATAATTTATTAGCAAAAAGCAAAACCTTGTTATCCAAATGTGATATAACTATACGTGTGGGTGTGTATGTGTGTGTGTGTGTGTGCATGAGGTTTAGTGGACAGGACTTACGTACAGTGTTTTACGTACTTGCACACATTGTGCGTTAAAATACAATGAGAGCAGTATGCATTAGAATGGTAGAGAAAGTAAGTAAGATAAAGCAACGACCGCGCAGCCTAGGCCAAGGAGAGGAGGTGAATATGTTTTGCAATCGTATTTGCAGTGTAAATAGCAGCAGATGGGCAAATGTACAGGAGCACTAAACACTGAGAGAGAATGAGAGGACATCTTTTCGATGTGCAGCGGGACGACAGTGATGATCGGATATTGGTTTACGGCAATGTTGATCGGTTTCATTAGCTAGCAAAATTGTTTGAATGTGTTTTTCCCCGCGGGTACTTTTTACGTGCTTGGCGCAGGGCAACGAAAAGAAGAACAAAAACAAGCAGGAGTAATTGGCGGAATTTGGCTGCTACACTGTAGAAAAGGATTGTTTGTATTGTACTTGTACTAATGCATAAGGAATGGGGTGAAAGGAGCATCATACATCTTGTTTGTACGAATGAACGGGAACGGGAAATAGTGGGAAACAAAAACAAATACACACAAACACACACACACACTCCCACATACCCACATACACATAAGTCCCAGAACGTTTGTGAAGTAATTTGTATCTGCTACACAATATTAGATAGCTTGCAAAACTATAGTTTGTTGTGTTTCTTTATTTATAAGATTAACTGTTTGTGTGCATCACCTTTTGTTTGTTGGTCTAAGTAGGGGTGCGTTACTATGGCAACGCAAATATTATAAAGCTGCTGTCATCGTGGCGGACTAGAATCAACACACAATATGGACACCTCTTTGTACGTTACGTTCTATTTGGCAATGGGTTAAAACATATTCGTAAATACTGTCATAGTGCTCGGCAGTGCATGGATCGTTTACAACCGTGGCTCCAGCCGTATCCAGAAACCGTCGCGTGCTTCTAGCGACGAGGCAGATTCGATCAGTTGCAGCGGTTCCGGCGTACGCTCTCCGGGCTGTAGCTTGAACCGTTGCAGCAGTGCCACCAGTGTCGCCTTTACCGTCAGCTTCACAAACTCCTGGCCCAGGCAGCCGCGCCCAATGCCGAACGGAATGAACGTGCTCGGCTGGGCAGCATTGATTACGTCCTTCCCCACGAACCGCTCCGGGCTGAAGCGTTCCGGCTCGGGGAAGTAATCGCCGCTTCGATGCAGTGCCCAAACCGACACGTAGAGTTTATCACCCACCTTCAGCGGAATTGCCGCCCGGTCCCCATTCTCGGTGGCCGGAATGGTGAATGGTTTGGTGCATTCTCGAACCAGCAGTGGATGGGACGGCCACTTGCGCAGCGTTTCCAGCACGATCGCTTCGAGGTAGGGAAGCGTACGGATGCTTTCAAACGGTGGCACACCGGTGGCGCTTCCGGTGGTCAGCCCATTGTGGTGCATTTCCTCGTACAGCTTCCGCTGGACGTCCGGGTTTTGGGCCAGCTCGTAGACAGCAAAGGACAGCAGGTTCAGTGTCGGTTCGAATCCCTTGGTGAAAAACATGGCACACTGCGCGGAAAGCTGTTCGTCGGTTAGCTGCTCGGATGGTTTCATCTTTCCATTCGCCTGACGTAGGTAGCGCGCCACGGAATGGAGGTTGGGTGCCGAAGCTGCCGCACGGTATTGTTTAACTAGATAATCCATCTCCTCTCGGTCGGTAAACTGTACGCCCACGGTGCGCATAAACCCGGGCATCAGGTAGAATGCCATCGTTTTGATCACCTGCACCGGATTTGTCCCGTACGCCATCCCGCTCGCCACGGCACAGAACCGATCCGTGTCGTCCTCGAATGTGTTGAGCTCCTTGCCGAAAGCGATACCGGCAAACAGGTTGAGCGTGTGCTTCACGAAAATGGCCTTCAATTCCAGCTCAAGCTCCACACGTGACGCAATGAAATCGGTCAACGCTGCGCAACACTTGCGCGTAGTCACATCCATCGAGCAGGGAACTTTCGGGGTGCGGAAAATGGGCGAAAGAAAGGAGGCCATCTTGGTGGTCTTTTCCGCACCCTTGACGAGATGCAGCTGGCAGCCGAGGAAGCGATCCTTCTCTTCGTCCAGAAAGTAGCCATGGCTTTCAAAATGACTCATGTTCGGCTGCAGCAGCTGACGTATTAGGGCCGGATCGCGCACATACAACGCCGGCGTCATGTAGTTGAAGAAACCGAACAATCTGCAAATGTTATGTTGTGAGTCAATATGAAGGGCCGTGTTCCTGAGATGACAAACGACCTAAGCTGACTTACCCATGATTAGAAAACTTGCGATAGAACTGCTCCAGCTTCTCCATCGTCGTTAGCTTGCCGCTAAGCACATCGTCCAGGTTGCCGTACAGGAAGTGTGGCCTTTCGAACGGAACGCGCAACAGTCGGAAGTACGAGCGATGGCGGGTCAGCAGCTTGTAGGTGAAGAATCCGAGCAGCGTTACAAGGATGAAAGTAAACCAGTACAGATCTTCCTGATTCATCGTGTCTATGGGTTGGGCTAGCGATCGCGTAGCCTGGTGAACGTTACATAGAACTCCTATTCAAGCAAAGGAAGGTTATAAATCAATTGGGATGCTATTTGTAACCAAATTTCATTGAAAAGACACAGAAAAAGCAGCCACTCACTGAGAAATGGAAAGGAAAACGGTCTTTGCGGTCAGCTGATGTCCGGCATGGAGATGTCAACGCTGTTTGATGGTAAACACAACACGGGCAGTGATGCCAGACGAATCCTCCCAATTGCAGTACGATTCGAGCAGCCAAACTGCTCGATTTTACGATTGCTGCGCTTTGAAACAACCGTTGCCAGGTAGAATCAAGCGACCTCAACTCAATAATTTAAAGCAATTACCAAAATACTACATCATAATTAAGCAAGAAACCACAGGCACTTTATTTCATTAAACTAGTAAACACTATTTTACATACAAACTTACTCGATAGGTGTTACCCACATGCATTTCCCTCGACCCCTCACCTGGCCTATGTTCTTTTACGCGGTCTTTCCAAACCAGCTGGAAAACAGCTGGTGAAACTCGGTGGACGCTCTTCGCATAAAGTTCACCACCGACCGTAGCATGAACGCGCCCGGCTTTCCCTCATCGCTGTCTTGCTCGTGCTCTGGTTGCTGCGATTCTTGCGACGTCTGCACACCGCCAGCATGTTCCGCCAGCGATTTCGACGGTGCCTTGGGTTGGGCTGCTGCAATGATGTGATTTTCGTACGAATCTTCTTCCGATCGTTCCCGCCGATGAATCATGTTCGACCGCTCCCGGGATTCCCAGGATTGTGGATGCAGCAGGACGTTACGTTTGGAGCGTTTGTGGGACGGTATGCCAGTTCCGGCTCTTTCTGCCACCTCGTCACCGTCATGCTCAGCTTCGCCATCATCGCTCATCTCGCGGGCATCGTTTTCTTCCGCATCCAGCTCTTCGATGGCCTCCAGCAGTAGGTCAAACATTTCGGCAAACTTTTGCTGCAGCTTTGCGTTCGTACGGAAAAAGTCCTCCAACCGCTGCACTTCCTGCGACTCGACCGAAGCCTCTGCGGATGGTTGGAGCGCACGTTTGTAGCGATTGTGCATCAGCTCAGACACTTCGGCGGATGATTCAGGTGACGACTCCAGCGACCAGATCGGATCAAGTTGCGACACGCTCTGTTGCTCCTCGCTCGTGCGTGGTGCCGGTGTGTAGAGATGGATTTCCTCTTCCGAAGGAGGCATCGTCGTACGATCCGTTACTTGGTCGTGGTTCTCGCCAGAAACAATCGTGGGTTCTTCCTGGGATTTCTCTTGCACAGGCTCTTGCTGTCGTTGGCCCTCTTCCGAATCAAGCCTCACTTCTTCCTTCTTGGCAATGGTAAACTCTTCTCTAGTAGATGCTGCCTCCGGCTGGCCCGGCCTTGCTTCCATAGCATTCACCTCCTCCGACTGTTCCTTTCCAATGGACATGAACCGATCGATGCGCTTTGTTTCCCGCGCTTCCGGATCCTTTGGACCGCGACGCAGCGTACGTCGCCGGCCACAGTCAGACTGCTCCTGACCGCCCTCCAAAGTTCGGCTTCGATCCCAGACCGGAGCAAAGCGATAGAAATCGCGCTGATTCACCGAGATCCTTCGCCGAATTGCCGGTCGATGACGGGCCCCACTCCAGCTCTGCTTTCGCTCTACCATGCCAACTTCAACGGCATCATCATCGTCGTCATCATCATCGGTTGGCACGTATTCGACCTCCCCATCGCCATTGCCTCCCTTGGAGATAACTAGGTGCACATCGCCGAGCGGAAAGTCCGACCGTTGGCCTAGCTCGTCCTGCTCATCGCTGCCGGCGCCAAAGTTCGGTGGCTCATTGACGGCTTCCGCCAGCGAGGATCGTTTCGTTTTGCGGCTTTCCAGCTTCGCCGACATCCGGTTCAACAAACGCTGATGAATCCTCCGTTGTGGATGGGCAGCGGATCGGCGTGCTTTCAGCAAATCGCCACGCTTCGACCGTTCCCGTCGGGCCTCGCGCAACGGGTGCTTCATTTTCTTCAGGTTGCGCATTTCCGAGCGTTTTTCCTTGTTGCGAATCCGCCGCTGCTGCCGCTTGTATGCTTGCGTCTGGCGGGGACCACGCGCTGTCCTTTCCGTCGGCCCAACGGTCGATTGCGCGTCCGCGAGAACCGCCGTGAGGCTTTCCGCAAGACCATCGCTTTGTGACGCATCAGTGAAACGAGCGTGAAATCGTTTCCACTTCTTGTTGGCTTTAATTGTGGGCTTGTCCTGCTCGCCTAGCGAACGTCGCCGGCGTTGCAGCGTGTCGCGAGGCGCGTTGGCCAACAGCTCGCCGATGAGTTCTTCGAGCAGCAGATCGGTAGAGGTACGATCGTGCTGAAGCTCCCGGGGAAGCTTTTTACGTGCGGGTAGGGCATCGTTGCGACATTCGCGTACCTGGACGCCGGGTATGACAGCGAACAGGATCGTTTGCGCTGGTACGTAGAAGCTGACTCCGTGCGTAAGGGTCGTGACCGCCTTGACCGGTTCTATGCTGGGCGGTGTGGTGGTCGCAGTCGCATCCAGGGGCAGATTGTTCACCATCGGCTGTCCGTCCTGTACGCTCAACAGGAACAGCTCGACCGGAGAGGAAAGGGACCGTGTCAGCAGCTTGATGGTGGCGTTGGTCGCACCCTCCTCCTCACCATTCACCAGCACGAGCGTAAGCGATCCGGTACGATTGCGTGTACAGTATGCGTACACTGACGTTTGGCCAGGTTCTTCGCCCGCGGGAAGTAGGTTGAAATGGACGGGGAAGACTTTGTGACCGACGGTTTGTTTGTACAGCGCGGAGATTAAATAGTGTAACGAATACTGTTGAATATCGTCCCGCTGTAGGGGCTGAAATACCGCACTAATACCACCGCGGGCAGCTTCACCGAGTGTTCGAGCATAGTCGAGGCCTTCTTGGACGCATGATTTGCAGCAAGTAGGAGCAGCGGTAGATTCCGTATCAGCAGATGCCTCCACCTCGCTACGATTGTAATCGGCAACTAGATCGAGCCATATCGGAAGACGTTGCTTAGACAGGCCACGAAGATGAATATCCCGCTGCAGAGTGGTGTAGTTCCAGGCCGCACTATCGTATCGTGGTCTATGAAGTAGAAATAGGAAACACAAGTATTATTATCATTAAGCTAAACTAATGGAAATATCAAAATAGATGAAACAAAACTTCTTTGCACTGGATCTTACCTCGAGATCGTGATGGCATCCACCAGACTGTCCCCGTTGGCATGGAAATACTGAACGTCTTCCAGCGGCACCAGCTGTGGATTCAGTTCGGACGCTACAACCGTCCAGTTCTGCTTGGGGAATGCTTGCAACATCGTGCGGAACGTTCGCAAATCATCCGCATACTTCACACCGTCCTTAACGAGTCCTGCAATCGCAAGTGTGGACCAAAAAAGACACAATATACAACATGCACTAATGTTTCAAATCCACTCCAGGAAGATCTCTTACCATTTCCCAACTGCCAGCGACATTCGTCGATGCCAAGCGCGCTGGCCGCGGTTAGAATGCGCAGTGCCTTCTTTACGTCCCACTGGCCGCCGTCGGTCGGGTAGTCCAGCACAAACACTGGCAGGATGTTGGCCCGCCGAGCCCAATCGTAGAACGCTTGCCATGCACTTGCACTAATCTGCACCAACTCGACGTCGTCCGGATTGCCGATCACACTCTGCCCGCCGGTTGTTTGCAGATGAAGCTGCGACGAGTCCGCGATCACCTTCAGGAAGGTACCGCCAAGACTCTGCGCCATCAGGAAGCTAGTTTCGGTGATCGGGTTGCCCTGGCCATCGAAGATGTCTTGCGGTTTGGCGGAGAAGCTAATAAACTCGTCCCCCAGCACGTTTGCCAACCGCCTTGTGTTCACGCTGACACCGAGCTGCCGTACCGATTCCGGTGCCGCCGCCGGCGGCGGCACTTCATTGTCACCATCTACTCCACGTACGCCGGGAACGAGTAGTAAAATCACCACCACCAGCCACAATCGGGCGAAAAGTTTCACCTTACTCTGCACTACCGTCATGCTTACAGCAATCACTTGGCAATCACGTTACGGGTTTGTACGTTCGGATCGGTTCGTTCCCGTGCGGAACGTGCCAGCTTCTGACCGCAACTGTGCACCGGAATTCACGGCGCCACGTTCTTTTGTGCTTTAATCGGGATGGGCCACAAGGAACTGGTGGGCGGGATGGGAGGAATGTTGGATCTGGGGATAATTTCTCCAGAAGAGCCTTTCTACCCCACCTAACCCGAGACGGAGGCTCTTAGGCACACGGGCGTATTTGTTGTTATGTTTGTACGGCGTTGCAGTTCTTTCACCATAGCAAGAACCGTCGCACCACACTACACACTGGCGGGTTGTTTTCGGTTAAGGTTAGCACGGGGGCTACACAAACTGCCACCGGAGCATAAAAACGCGAGCCTCAGCGAAAGTAATTAGCTAACGGCACCAAACCCCTTGCTGGAATGCCCGTCCGGGTTTTGCTCGGTTGGATAGTATTGGAGAGTCGAAAGGGCAAGCCATTTCGACGATTCATCAGTAAAACTGTAAGGCTGATAGTTCTGGTTGGTTGTGAATGTGGCCTACTCAGCAATCCACCATTAAGTGGGACGCTAAAATTTTGGTAACATTTGCGTACTGCTAGCAATGCAAAAAGCACGTGTCGCGTTCATCGTGTAACAACAAACTGAATGAAAGGAATTCTCGCTGAGAAATGTTATATTTCTTCTAAAAATACATGTACCCTTTTTAGACCATACTACGCTCTAGAACGGTATGCTTGATTAATGGAGAAAATTTGGTAATCTTACTTGAAATTTGTATCTCTTGAACGAAATGTTCACGAGGAAGCATCATGGTGTTGGATTATTGCCCCGGGCTGATCTAGGATGCATACGTCGGCTAAACAATCGGTTAGAGCGTCTGTGGAAGCTAATCTCACTATCAGGGTCGCCCTCTTCCCGCCTTCTTCGATTGCGCTCTGACCGTCTTCTCTGGCGACTTCGAGATCGACGTGATCGGCGAGAACTTCTCCTTCGGTCGTTTCTTCGATGCCTGTTTTGTAAGGGTCGTTGTTCGTATGAGCTGCTCGAGAGCATAGGGACTAACACTTCGATGAGCAATATTTCGTCATTATCAAGATGTGCAGCTGTTGCTGAGGTTGCTGCTGCCGGGATATTAATATCCCGATCGAATTCGAACTGATCGTGGTCCTCGTATGGTAGGTCTGCAGCGTCGGTTTCAAAATCTTCCGTGCTTGATGTTCGATGCGGGATGATTTCCGTGCTCTCCACATCCTCAGGAAACTCAAGCCATTGTTCGGGAATCTTTTGGAGAGAGACAAGAGAGAATAAAAGCGATAATTTATACACTGTAGAACTTTCGTGGGGTTTTATTTAACTTTAAACTTACCTTTAAGTCCATTGCACACAGGAAGTAGAAGGATGCAAAAAACCCGCTTCTTAATTCGTTGGTATCTGAATGCTAAATTACTTCATCTGCTTTCAGCCTTCTTCGATTGCATCGCAACGGTATTTGTGGGCATTTAAATGTTCAAGCATGCTGGAGCGTGGTGAGTATGCTAAAGAAAACCGCCACTCGCCACTCGAGCAGTTTATGTTCACCACGGCACAAACTGTCAGCTGACGATCGGGTTCCAAAAACCGCATCATCGCTTCCAACAGCACAGGGCAGTAAAGTTAATGAGCTAGTCGTAGGAATTGTGTCCCATAGCGCGAAGAAAACGCGGCATAAAACACACACTAACCATGCCGCTATTCACAAGATTGTGTGTGATAGTATTTACAGTTCTAGTATGCAACCATGTCGTGCAATCGGAAAAAGCGCATAGCAAGTATTCCAAGCACGCAAACGCACTGCCCGACTCGGAAATATACGAGCCGGATTTCCGAAACATTCAACGACCATTTCGCATGGCAAAGCTAAACCTGGTGTGGACCAAGGCCCAACATGTAAGTATGCGTGGACAACCCCTCCGTTGACTGACTGAATCCCCAAACTAATTACGCTCTTGCTAAACTAATGGGTTTGTGCAGCGGCTCACCGAACCGAAGCTAAAGTCGCTGTACACCGAGCTGAAGCTGCACGATAAGGAGGAACTAACGTACAAACAGCTGAAGGAGAAAGATAAGGACGGGCTGAAGGAAGCCGAGCTGCGCAACAAGCTGGTTAGCATCATGAGCACGTACGGGCTGCTGGAACACTTCGACGATACGCAGGATCCGGAAAAGTACAAGCTGGCCAAATCGTCCGACGGTGCGCCGAAGAAGGACACGTACAAAAACAAGAGCCTCTTCAAGGACAAAAAGCTGAACAAGCTGTGGGATAAGGCCGAGTCGGCCGGCTTCACGAAGGAGGAGCTAGACGCGCTGCGCGAAGAGTTCGATCACCATCAGGCGAAGATCGATGTTTACTACAGTTTGCTGGAGCGGCTGGGCGATGATGATGATGGCGGTGCCGCTGGACAGGGAAGCCGCGACGATGATGCGCTGCTGAACGCAGTCAACGACGAGGAGCATGATCGGTACAATGAGGTCGATCGGGCGGAGGAGACGGATCGTTCGCAGCCGGGCGCCAACAAGCAGCACGCCTATCTGCACAAATCGAACCAGCTGCGCGAAAAGCACCGGGAGATTCGGGACAACTTCGACCGGTTGGACCGGATCGCCTCGAAGGGACCGAAGAGCCAGGATTTCGTCGAACCGAAGGTGCAGGGTCTGTGGCGGGTCGCGCTCGCCAGTGACTTTAGTGCGGACGAGCTGGCCTCACTGAAGGTGGAGCTGTTGCACTACGAAAGTCGCCTGCTCAAGCTGCGCCACATGCACGCGGAGCACGCGCTAAGCCTCGAGAAGCACAAGCACAGCGATGCCAAAGCGGACACGCACAAGCTGATGGAGGATAACATCAAGAAGCAAACGCGCAAGGTGGAGAAAATGCAGGAGGAGGTCGAGCGACGCATTTTCAAACACTCCGAGCTGTGAGAACCTCCTACCCGTAACAGACAGTGGAGGGGGGGGGCGACTTGATGCACATTACAACGCGTCATCTCTCCATGCATGAGCAATACTAAGATATTTTTGCAAATTGACTCGGCAGTGCCACAAATATGATCGAAATGCAATAGTTCTCGAATAGACTGTAAGCGATAGGGCAACGGACGGGGGGGCTAATGAATCATTTGAAATTTCTTCCACCAAAAGTAAATAAGGTAGCTGCCATTTCATCATCATATTTTTTTCTATTCTAATAATTGTAAAAGAAATGAATAAATTTTTTTTAGTAAAATCAAGCATGGAGTTTGTTTGTTTTGTTTGGACTGGGAAATTCCCCAACCAATGTCATCATGGTGATCATCATCGTTCGCCCTTTACCAATTCACGTGCATCAGTACCATTGATGACGGGGAGAGGAAGAATAATGTGGTGGTTGTTTAGAGTTTGCTGCTTCATTACTTATAATATTCCGTGTTTTCAGTTTTTATATTGGTTACCTTCCAAATATAATATATAATTTATAGAATAATAATATATAATAATAATAATTATTCAATAATCCATCAGTAATCATTAATCTGTAAGGGTTGCGCGCGCGGCGGTTGTTGCTGCTGTTGCTGCTGCTGCTGCTGCTCCTGTTGTTGTTTTGCATAATGTTTTCTCTTCATCCTCCGTGTACACCACAAACTCGCCCCACATTTACCAACTTTGCCGGTAAATGTGCACTCGGCGTGTGGGTGGATCAGGTTTCCCGCTACACCTTTCCCCACCACCACATTGCGTGTGTGTGTTTGTGTGTATAATTGTTAGTGTAATAGGTGTGTGTGAGGGAGTGTACGTGTGTTTTGTTGCGACTATTCTTCTACGTTTTAGCGCAGCTTCTATTTCTATAACTGTTCGTCTTGCCTTCTCTCTATATGTTCACTGTTTCCGTCGTCTCCCACTTTATCTCATTATGTATGTGTTTGTTTTTTTTTGTTTTCTCCATATAGTTGGTAATTAGTAGATAACCATCGTCATTTATAACTCAATGCGCTTGCACTATTCTTCCTCCTTCTAACATACCTTCCACATTCCCCCTTACTGTTTCATTGACGCCCTATGGGCTGGCTCTCTCTCTCTTTCTCTTTCTATCTTCCACTTTTCCTTTTCGTCTCTGTGTATATGTGGCTCGCAGCAGCATGTTGTGGCGGGCGTCGTCGTATCGCTTGAAATCATCCAGTGGATATTCTCTTTTCACACTCTTCGATCGGTTTACATTTTCTTACTTATATCGTAATGTGCAATGTATGTGTGTGTGTGTGTGCCTGCGTTGCAGAAATGACTTGCGCTCGGCTCGGCTCACCCAGCTCGTCTCTTCTGCATTGCAATTGAAAAATAAAACGTATAGCAAAATAATGTATGCATGATCGTTTGTTAAACATACTCTATTATGCTCACAAACACATTATACTTGCAGCAATGCATTTTTTTTTTGCAATCTATGTTAGTGTTCTAGCATCGTTTACTAAGCGTTCATCGTTTTGGGGTTGCTGTTGTTCGTATTCGATACGAAACTTCAACCACTGCCGCGTTTACGAAAAGCGAAGAAATATAGATGATTTTGGCATATTTCTTACTACTCCCCGCCCGTGCTTTCCTCTCCGTCTTCAAGGCCCAATTGAAAACAGAGTGTTCAGGGAGCGCAGGGGGGGGAGGAGCGCTCGTCCAATTCATCCCTCAGAGTGTGTTGCTTAATCTATCTGCCCAGCACAGCACAGCTTAAGCAGTAGTAGTAGCAGCAGCATTTGTCGTCTTACTGTAAATGCACATTATAGAGTTCCAGAGTCTTCCAGATCATGGTTGGGTCGTGTTGTGTTGCAAAAGACCGGTAAAGCACTGTTTGTTGTTTGGCTGCAGATCCTTTCTGTTTGTTTAACTGGGATCCACTGTTCTAAAGTTCTACGGCTATGATGCCATGCGCCTCGTTATTCAATCTACGCTGAAATTACGTCCGCCTGCCGATAGTGGTGGTAATAGTTCTCATTCCCCCCGTTTTGCATTGCTACTTTTTATATGCCCTTTCTCGCCAAACGACGAAACACTGGTTTGATTCTAGTGAAAAAGCGTCTTAAAAACAAATTGATGGCGCGTGATTTTAAAGTTTGGAGGAGGAGAAACACTTTTTTCTCTTCTCTTCTCCTTCCTTTCCGTGCCGATAGTTGGGGTTAAAAAAAGGAAAGCATACTGCCTCTCTCTGCACTGCCGAGGTTAAAGAATGGGATTTTCTGTATTTGCCAAGAGAATCTAATGTATGTGTTGTTATGCGTTATAAATGTTCCAATAGTTTTCACTCATTCAGTTTTCTTAGTTTTCCTGCCGGGCTTAACATACGTGTGCTTTGTAAATTGTGTTCTTCCAAGCCGTCCACTCTCTTTTTTTCCTCTTCAAGCACCCTGGCTAAACGTTAGTACATTACTGTTTTTTAAGTCAATTCTTCTACGCCAAATTGTCTCACTATGTTCTACGTTAGTTGTTTTTTTTTCACTAAACTAATCCAATTACCGATGGGTGCTGCGCGCGCGATGATCTCCACCATTATCGATCGCGTGTAGCGCATAGGGAGAAAGAACAAACTATTGGTTGGTTGAGTAGATTTTGCTTTATCTAAACGCTAAATCCTAAAATTCAAACCTGCCCTTCGTATTTGAATGCACAATAGATATTCAAAACTACGTTGAGCCACCACCGATTAACACTCGGGCGCGGATGAACCCGGTGGTAGCCGTTAGTTCCGTGTGTTTTGTTTGTTCTATTTTTAGTTAAGCTTCCACATATCCTTTACCAGTCAATAATTTTTCATTAAGCTTGGGTAGCAGCAGCGTATGGCTTTAAGTGTTTGAGTGGTGAGTGAGTGAATTATACTGTTTGTTTCTTCCTCTTTCTGTGAATCATTTGCATGTTTTCGCTTTTGTTAATTTCATATGCGTGTGTTTATTTGCGGGTAGCATCATCCAAAGAGTAGCTTATAAGTGGATAGTAGTAACGGAGTAGAAGTAGATATTACGCTAGTAGGTGTTATAGTAGTGGTATGTTTTATCCTTTTTATACTATACGTTAGACTTTGTGTGGCTCGATAATGGCCCTATATCGCGTCACGGGTTAACGGCACTAGCCTCCAAACTGAACCGTTCGATTAGACCCCGTTCCGGTGGTGCTTCTGCTGTTTGAGGGATTGCGCGGTAGTGTCGTTGTCGCACTGCTCAAGGTGATCAAACACACTTTGTATGCAAACATTGTAACTCAAAAATTATGGTGTGTATGTATAAAGAGCTCCTCTACACCGTAACCTGTCCCGCGAACGGTAAATCTTTCTTTTGTCAATTCGGTCATTCTCTTTCATAGCGTTCGTTTCGGCATGCTCAGAGCGATGATCCCCTCTCTGAAGTGACATCGGGCGTAAGAAAGAAACAAAAAAACAAAAACAAAACTAGGCACAAAAGTACAATCTTGACATATATTCTTATATTCCATTACCGAGAACGAGATGGTGCACATAGTGTCGTTTACCTATACACTGTAAATGAACATTAGTGTGTTGCCTTCGCTATAAACTGTACCATAATAAGCGTACATTCAAAAACGACTGAAAACTAATAATCGGTGTTGCTTTGGGGCACACCCTTGAGTGCAGCAGTTGCTGCCCCTCAGTACTACTTCATATTTGTGTGCGCGATCTGATGCGCAATTTGCTTTACTGATTTTATAGAGGAATTGTATGATTATACGTGTTAACGTCAGCAGTACTAGCGATTTGAAACATCTGTTTAGCAGCATTGACACTCTAGTTGTAGCATATATAACCGCAGGCATGCGAACGGGGTCTCTGACCAGAGGATAGTGTGTGTTATGCGTGTGTGTAGTTGTGATTGTGTTGTTGTATCGATGCATCAACACCACCCCATCCCATCTTTGAGACAGGCAAGCGGCACGCAACGGAGAATATGGGCAGAATCAACTATCAACACCGCGCAGTGCGAGAGGCCAACTTACCAAAAACTTGATACACTCTACTAGCTGGTTTTCTATGACTTTCCTTCACCCACTTATTCTTTCTATTCCCTTTTCTAATCGCTGCAGTTGGTTGAAGCAAGTGGTAGTTATGGTATTGTATATTATTACAACTGGTTTTCGACATCTCAACTAGCCTCGTCACGCGGTCAGCCGCCAGCCAGCCGATCATTCGCGCATCTAGTGTCCGGACCATTTTTGCGACCAGCCGCCCTGCAAATCCGCAAAGAAAAGTACGTCAGAATGATGGTTCAACACAACTTTGCTTTAATTGTTTGTGCGGAGGGAGGAACTTACGTGCTTCTCATGTTCCCATGGTGGACGCAGCTCTGCCGCTCCCGCCATATCGTTGGATGGTGTGAACGGATACTGCATGAAGTTCATGTTAGGTGGATTCGGCCCGCTGGGTCCAGAACCACCAATGTTACCATGGTAATCCATTTGAAGCTGCTGTAAAAGAGAGAAACCAAAACAAAACATTGTTTACCGATATCACAGCAGGCGATGCGGTTAGGAGTGCGGTTAATGTTACCTGGAAATGATCCGGTAGATGAATGTCGTCCATGTACTGTCTGTTCATTCCCGCCGCCGTTAGCCAGGGAAGGGGCGGTTGCTGCTGCTGATGCTGCTGCTGCTGCGATCCGCCCAGTCCACCACCGCTGCCCATGAACTGATTCTTATCCATGCTCATCCACGGTTGATTGCCGGATGCAGCAGCCGCTGCTGCCGCCGCCGCCGCCGCCATTGCCGCTGGCGATGCTCCACCGTTCATCAGATCCGGTCCATCCAGCCCGACGTATGCCGTTACCATGCCAGCATTGTACATGTTTGCGCCATTGTTGCCACCGCCCGCACTTGCTCCGCCGGCTCCAGCGCCGCTGCCAACGAGACCGACGTTACCATTTCCGCCGAACTTCCAGGCCCGCTCGGTACCGATGGCACGCGGCAGCTTTCGTGCATCTTCCATCATCGATTGCTGTTGCTGTTGTTGTTGCTGCTGCTGTTGTTGCTGGTGCTGAGGCACAAGTCCCCCAACGCCACCGTTTATGGCATGCGGCGCGTTGTTGTTGTTCGGCGATATGTTCGGCGAACCGCCAGCTGCATTCAATGCCATCGCCAGCCCATTTTCCATGCCCATCAGGTTGTCTCGCTGCAGGTGGCTCAAGTCGGACGAAAACCAATTGCTGCCACCTCCTCCTGCGGCACCGCGGTGATGCATGCCTCCAACCGGAGGCGGTCCACCGTTGCCACCTGCACCGGATCCGCCACCACCGTGCTGCTGCTGGCTGTTCGGTCGTCCCGGCGCCAGGCTGTACGATGACATCGACGGATACTTTCCACCGCCCATACCGATTGGCGGCGGGGCGTGGAACATTCCGGTGCCTGCGCCACCCGCATTGCTACCACCACCACCACCACCGTACGGCTGATGGTTGTTGGACAGGTTCATCTTGCCCGGCTGGTGCTGCGATGGCGGCATGACTGACGGGCCGATTCCACCCGAAAACGCGGACGCTTTCGGATTCAGTCGGGAGATGGGCGGCAGGCCGGTATTGCCGTTGCCACCCAGGCCAAGCTGTGGCTGGTAGGAAGATTGCAGTGAATCGGGTGGACCACCGCCACCGCTACCGCCAAGACCTCCGACATTGTCGAACATCGACGGCGGCGGGCGGGAGCTTCCTACCGGTGGCTGCTGCTGCGGCGCTAGACCGGCCGAATGATCGCGACCGCCAGCATTTCCTCCACCCAGGTAGTCCGGCGGCCCATTACCCCCAACGGGGTGGCGCATGTGGGAGGAAAGATTCATCATCGAGCGCAGCATGCCCAGGCCTCCGCCGGGAGCGCCTTGCCCATTGCCCTGCGCACTGTTGCCACCCCCGTGCATTGATGGTGGCGGCGGTGTCGGTTTCATGCCCACGTTTGGCGGCTCATTGGCTGACTGGTAGGATGATGGCTGATGCTGATGCTGTCCCCCGCCCGAGCTGGATGACGACATTGACGATGATGCCGACGAGACGGAGTGTGCCCCGCCGACCATGTTCGACACGCCCGAGTCCCTCGAGACGACCACCGACGACGGTGGCTGTTGCTGTGGACCGCCCAGGCCGGCAAGTGGCGACGTGCTGTTGCTGCCGCTATTTGCCCCACTCAGCATATGGCCCAGTCCTAGCGACTGTTGCTGCTGGTGCGAGTGAGGCTGCGGCGGATGGTGATGGAGATGCATTGGACCTCCACCGTTGGGCAGCTGCACCACCGGGTGTAAAGACGGTTGGGGCTGATGTTGATGCTGATGCGAGGACATGCTAGAGGCTGGCGGTGTGGTAGCATTGCTCGAGGCTTTCGAGCTAACCGGCGACGAGATGGCGTTTCCGCGATATCCTGGCGCCTTTGATGCGTCAACCTATGAAAGAGGCAAGGGAAATGATTGTCGTTTTTTTTTTTTTAATTTATTGAAATTCTGTTTTAGAGAGCTTTTTTACACACGGCTTAAAATACACATACCTGCAGCGTTGGCGGATTTTCCATGAAGGTGCCCAACACACCACTACCTGCACCACCTACACCACCAGCATGCTGGTGGTGCTGGTGCTGATGATGGTGGGGTGGCATATTTCCATGCGACAGGTGCTGATGCTGCTGCTGATGCTGGTGGCCACCGTACAGTGGGGGTTTGCCAACATCGGCCACATTATTGGCGGTCGCGTTTGAGCCCACACCCCACTGGCTGTTGGTAAAGGGATAATTGAACAGCGAATACACGTTCGACGGTGGAGGCGATGGAGCAAGCTGCTGCTGCTGCTGCTGTCCGATGGGTTGCAT
Organism: Anopheles coluzzii; assembly: GCF_943734685.1. NCBI lineage: Eukaryota > Metazoa > Arthropoda > Insecta > Diptera > Culicidae > Anopheles > Anopheles coluzzii. Next base: position 38,471,792 of record NC_064670.1, on the reverse strand, counting down.
CTTCGAGTGCAGCTGACCAATGGTTGGCGAGGTGGTAGAGGAGCCTTGCTGTTGCAGCAAAGGCGATGGCGTAGTGACGCTGCGACTTCCGATCGGCCCAGTCACCGACGTTACCGTCGACGATGCGGACGACGAAACGATCGAAACGGATGTAGGTGCGGATGAGGACGCTGCCGACGAGGATGGTGGTTGCCCGATCGGGGTTATCGATCGACCACTGCCCGGTGCTGCCAGCGGATTGGCCGTGTTTGGTACGCTGATAGGTGGTATCGGCGGTACGGCGGAAGCCTCCACAATCGTTGGCCCTGGTCCGCTGGTTGCGATGGGAGGAATAAACGTCGATATCTTCTGCTGCCCAGCAGCTCCTCCAACGCTTCCTCCAGCAGACTGTAGCGAAGTAGATGCATTTAAGTGCGAACCAATCGGGGATACTCCACCACCACCGATTGAATTGGCAGCACTGCTGCCAAATGGTGCTGGTAGTGTTCCACCAGGTGCTCCTCCACCGGTACTTTTAGCCGGCGATTGCTGCACTTGTGCCGATGCTCGCCCTCCAATCACACCAACTGGTGGCTGTTGCACCTGCTGCTGCTGCTGTTGCTGTCCCTGCGATCCGACGACGGAATTCGAGCCACTGCCGATGGAACCACCGGCATTGGGGAAGTTCTTTTTCTGGCTAGTATTGCTCACCGCATTTCCACCGTCGGATGCGACCAGTTTGGCAAACGATCCTGCCGCCACTCCTGGTGCACCAGCCGTCGCGCCGGCAGCGTTGCCACCAACGTTTGTACCACCAGCCTGTGGTACAGCCGAGTTGGAAGCAACTGATGCCTTGTTGTTGATGTTACCGTTCTTGGCCTTCATTCCCGAGCTTCCGAACGGAGCTGATGTTGCAGCACCGGAACCACCCGTGCCGCCTGTTGCTGACTGGTGGAGCGATCCCTTCGCAACGGTGCTACCACCGTTTGCCGACGGTACAGCAGACGAATGCTGTTGTGATGTTTGTGCAGTGGTCGGCTGCCGCTTGGAATCTTTGCCCTGTCCAGTGGAAGCAGCCACGGCATATGGCACACTGCCACTAGTCACACCGGCATTGTTGCTGCCGGCTGCCGCCAACCCGCGGGACGGCTGTTGCTGCGAAGCGGCTGCGGCAGAAGATAGGAACAGATTCTTGGCCGCCGTCGGCCGTGCGCTTGCGTTTGACGGTGCGGAACCTTGGCTGGACGGAGTTTTAGTGTTAACTGGCCCAGCGGTGGTGGCTCCTGCACTGGCTCCCGTGGCTCCACCAGCAACGACATTGGCGGCACTACCGCTCGCCGCTTTGTTCGAAGAGCTGAACACATTCTTTGCACCCTTGGCAGAGGCCGTCGAATTGTTGTTTGTGGCGGCGGCGGCGGCGGCGGCTGCTGCCGCCGCTGCTGCCGCTGCCGCTGCTGCTGCTGCTGCTGCGGCCGCCACACCCCCTGATGCCACTATAGCAGACATGGTCGGTGCAGCACCATTTGTTGGTATGATGGCCGCTGGCACGATCACTGGTGACTGCTGTGCCGGTGTGGTAGACGACGACGACGAAGACCCAATACCACCAGATGTCCCTGCTGCGTGCTGGCCAGCCGAAGATGCAGATCCGCCACCGGCAGCAGACGACGAAGCAGTTCCGTATCCTCCCTTCGCTGTCGAACTGCTCGAGCTCGAGTTATGCTTTGGCAGCATGGTCAGTATGTCCACGTCGGGATCCTTGATGAGGGTAACGATCAGCGAGTGCGCCTGCTTGGTCGCATCTTGCGATCCCTTGATGGTGATGGAGCGATCACCCTGGCTCTTGCCCTGCTTTTCTACCTCGATGTGGGCGCCGGTGGCAGCGCGGATGGCATTGATATTGCTTCCCGCCCGCCCTATTACACGCGAAATGGCATGCACTGGCACCTGCACCTTGCGACATTCCATTAGCGAGGAGGAAGAACCACCGCCCCCGCCACTGCTGCCTCCTCCCGTACCACTGCTACCGCTGCCGCTACCCTGCTGCACAGAGCTCTTGCGAACGACTTCCTTCCAGCCCTCCTCACGCTTGGCGCCGCCCGCCGAGTTGGATTGCGAACTATTTGCGCTCTGCTGCTGCGAGGCAGAAGTGCCACTGGACGCCGCCTGCTGCTGGTGTTGCTTCATCGGACTTGCGGAGGATAGTTTACTATGATGACCATGGTCCTCCGTGTTGTAGAAGCTGCTTTTGTTGCCGTGCGTTTTCTTTCCGCCAGCGTTGGTGGTGTTGTAGAAATTAGCACCACCGCTAGTGTCATCACCCTGTTCGGCAGTGTGCCGATTGCCGGACCCAAAGACGATGATGGATTTGCGATTACCAGCCGCACTGCTGCTCTGGTGAGACTGGTGGTGCATCGCTCCACCTCCCGCACTGCCCGCCTGCTGATGATGATGATCGTTGGAAGAGGATTTTTTGCTTTCGTTTTTCGTGCTCGCTGCCATTCCACCCGACCGCTCGTGGTCCTTCGGAGCGACATTTTCCTTCTCCGTCGTTTTTTCGCGCTTGTCCCGTCCTCCACTGTATTGCTGCTGCTGCTGCTGCTGCTGCTGCTGCTGCTGTTCTTTCTCCTGCTGACGCCGATTCTTTTCCTTTGAGTTTTTATCCTGCACCACAGTGTTGCCGTTAGACGCTGCTGCCGAACCACTTTCCGGGCTCTTGGATTGACGACTGTTGTTGGTGTTGTTGCTGTTGTTGCTGTTGTTGCTGTTACTGCTGCTTTGCTGATGCGCATTGTTGGACGACTTACCTCCACCGGTAGCGTTGGCAACCGCTGCTGCCTTCGCCGCTCTTGCAGCACCGGCCGCATTGGTAGACGCAATGGCACCGCGTGCTGTTTGTGCCTGCTGTTGCTGCTGTTGCTGCTGCTGTTTGCGTTTCTTGTTGTTTTTCTTCTGCTCCAGGGCGTTGCTGTTCGAGGACGACTTTACCTCCGAGCTGGAGCATGAACCCAAACTGTTGGCATCGATGCCGGAATCACCTTCCTCCTGCACCTGGTACGGTATCGACATCGGTCGGTATTGGTACAGCTGCCCATTCGCACCCTGTTGCTGCTGGCGCTGATTGCTGCCACCGGACGAAGCGGAAGAGGATGCAGTTTGATTGGATTCCTTTCCTTTCTCCCTGTCCGTGTCCTTGTGCTTCTCCTTTTCCTTATCTTTGCCCTTGCCTTCCTTCTCTTTCTCACGACTATTCAGCGGCTGCTGCTGCTGCTGTTGTTGCTGTTGCTTGCCACCGTGCGACTGGGCGGCAGTGTGGTTGGAACCGCGGTTTTTATTTTTATTACCGCCAGACGCTTGCTGTTGCATCACAGCTGAAAGAAGCAGCTCGTCCTCGTCGTGCTCACTGTCGACGTCCTCCTCCTCCTCTTCCTCCTCCTTATCGTCATCGGCTTCCTCCTCCTCGTCGTCGTCGTCGTTCCCGTCGCCCGCTGCACCCTCCTCGCCCATCTCTAGCTTGCGCTGCTGTTCCCGCTTTTCCGCCCGACGGCGCTTCTTCCTCTCGCGCCGTTTGGCAGCAGCCGCCTTGCGGCTTTCCTCGCGAGACCGCTCGAGATCAAGCTCCTTCAGCAGGATCGACGCGTTGATGTTGGCCTTCGTGGCCTGCTGATCCTTGGCGGCGCGGATCACCTTCACACAGTCGTGACACTTTTCCAGCAGTTCCTGCTCGCTGATCGTATTGATGTAGCGCGTCATCTCCTGGTCGGACGGGAACTGCGTTACCTGGCCCACCATCCATTTCACCACCTTCGTGTGGCCCTTCCGGAAGGCAGCCATCAGGCAGGACACCTTCCGGTTGTCCTGCGAATCAATGTCTCCGCCGGCGCTGCAGAGCAGCTCCACCACACCCAAATGGCCACCGTTGGCGGCGAGCCAGAGCGGGGAGTTGCCCTTCTTGTTCTTCACCTCCACCAAAGCACCGCGGGACAGCAGTAGCTCGACAAACTTCAGATGTCCCTTGTCCGCAGCGATGGTAAGTGCTGTATCGCGGGATGATGGGACCGGCGCCGCATTGACGTCGGCTCCCTTGTCCAGCAGCACCCGACCGACATCGATGTATCCACCGGAAGCCGCCTCCATCAGGGGGGTAAGGCCGGTCTTGGCACGGTGCTCGACGTTGGCCTTGCGATCCAGCAGAAGGCTTACCACTTCGTGCCGTCCTTGGAAACAGGCCAGCGTAAGCGCGGTATTGCGGTTGGTTTCGATCTGCGCGTTTATGTCCGAACCCATGTCAAGCAGCAGCTTTACGGCGGCCACATGTCCATTCATTGCCGCTAGCATGAGCGGTGAAATGCCGAGTTTGCTTCCGGTTCGCGAATTAATCTCGGCGCCGTGCTGGAGCAGCAACTTGATGATGTTCACGTAGCCACCGCTAGCAGCTAAGCTGAGTGGCGTGTAGTCGGATACATTGCGATGCTCGCGGTTAGCGTTCATGCTAAGCAGCAGCTCGACCACCTCGTACCGACCACCGGAACATGCCAGCGAGAGTGGAGTGTCCTTCGTTCGCTCCGACTGTGCCTCAATCTCTGCCCCGTTGCGCAGCAACGTAACCACTACCTTCTCGTGCCCGGCAGTGGCAGCCAATATTAACGGGGTGAAGCCCTTCTTATCCTTGTGCTCAATGTTGGCACCGCGGGTAATCAACAGTTCCACCATATCCTCATGACCACCGGCACAGGCGAGCGTTAGCGCGGTGTCGTGGTTCGAATCCGTTTCGGAATCCACATCAATCGTACGCTCCGATACCACCGATCCACCCTGCGGGGGCAATATACCATTACCCGCGTGGAAGGGCTGAAGGGCCCCACTCGGTGGCGGTATGTCCATCCCTCCTCCAACCGAACGCCCGTTGCCGGCAGTGGTGTCGTATTGATAGTTTTGCAGCTGTCCACTGCCGCCAGCACTCTGCTGTCCGGCCGGTGCCTGGCGAACTGCCGGGACGGCGACACGGTTTTTCTCTTTGCGATTCTTTTCTCCCTTTTTGCCACCACCGGCACCGGCCATTTTGCCACCGCCAGCGACAGCATTCGCCGACTGATTGTTATCCATCAGCGCAAAGTGTTGCGTCCTCACCAGCGGGGGCATCTCCTCTTCGCCTCTGGTGGATGCGACTTGCTGCTGCTGCTGCTGTTGGGATGTTTGAGTGGAGACCTGCATTTGGGCGTGCTGCAAACAGTGCTGTTGTTGCTGTGTCTGTTGTTGCTGCTGCTGCTGCTGCGACTGCAAATGTTGTACCTGCTGTCCCTGGGCCTGGGACTGTAGATGCTGCATTTGCTGTCGCTGCTGCTGTTGATGTTGCTGCAACGTGACGGAACCGGAATGACCGGCAGCGACCATTCCCTGCGCATGCAATTGCTGCTGTAGCTGCGCGTGCTGAATTGCTGCTGCGGCTGCTGCTGCAGCGGCATGCGGTTGCATTGTGGCAATGTTACACTGCTGCTGCTGCTGCTGTTGTTGCTGCTGCTGGCCAGTCGCTTGTTGCAGTGATAGTGACTGTTGCTGGCCTTGCGACTGCTGTTGGCCACTGTTCGGAAGCATGGTCATATGATCATGCTGCTGATCTTGCGCGATTTGCTGCTGTTGCTGCTGCTGCTGCTGCTGCTGTTGTTGCTGCTGCTGCTGAGATTGCAGAGTCGGCAGTTGAAATAGCAAATGCACTTGCGAGGCTTTATCTGCGTCGACATTAAACACAAGCTTTGGTTGCTGCCCGTCGGCACCGCTGCTCGCTTGCGGATGATGTAATACGGATCCGGAGGCGGATGCCTGTGATAAAGATGAATTAAATTATTAAACATTGCACTTAACACATAAGCGGTGCCTACCTCGGTACGTACCTGGTGTATTTGATTCAGCAGCTGTATCTGATCCATTGAAAATTGTTGCGGATCAAACGTCAGCAGTTGGCTGGCGGCAGCTTGGCCTTGGCGATACGCACACTGCTCATCGGTAAGGGCAACCGCGCTACCGTCCTCCTCGGCTGGAGACGACGTACCAGACGTAAGCTGGTTCTGGTTGCCCGCCCAGCGTGTCTTGCAGAACGAATTTAATCCGATCAGATTTGCATACATGTCGATATCCTGACACCCGAAGTTGGCAGCCATATCCTGTTGTGGTAAAAAGTAGGGTATATGTGTATGTGCTAACAACCCCGCCAGTGTCATTTTTCCTCACAGACTCGTTATAGTACTTACATGCAATGCCATTGGAATTTCTGGGCAGCCATTCAGCACATGGATCACATCGTCAATGCTGTCCACCCATTCGTAGTTGTACATCGATTCCCGCGAACCGTGCGCTTGCGTGGCCGTTCCGTCCTCCCCGTGGAACGTTTCCAGCGTTTCGTCCAGCGCTGGATACATTCCGCCAACACACTCGGTCATGCCGTCTGCCTCAGATTCCTCGATGTTAAACATCGGAAGGTGTTCCTCGCCTTCCTCGGCATACTGGTGGCCGTCGGTCGAATCGCCGAGTTTGATAGGCTGCAACAGTAGAAATAATGGGCACGATGCGTTAGTTAAAACCCAGCAGCGGAAGAAAAAAAACACCTGCAAGGGGGAAGCAACAATTGCGACCAGTTCGTTCAGTACTTACATTGCTACCACCCTTATGCTGAATGATGTTTTGCATATGCTGATGCACTTGCACAAATTCGGGGGCAGGCAGTATGTCCGAGCGACTGAAACTGCAGATGATGCGCGACAGCTCTGAGTACTCAATATCTGCAATAAGGGAAGAGAGAGAGAGAGAGAACGAAACACAATCAGCCTCAACTGTTTGGTCATGCACACCATCGAACGCAAATAGTCCAGTTGGACAGGACTAATGTGCATGATCTGGGGGAAAGGTGGGCGACAATTCGTATCAAGCGCTGCGCGTGTACTACTATTGTCCATTCTCCACCCCCACCCACTCTTGGTGTTCGGTACACTACCGGCATTGTTCATCATCGCTGGCGGGGGGGAGGCGGGAGGGTCCAGGTTGGACCCTGGGCAGCTGCTACTCAGCGGTGGCGTTTCCGACGGCGATTTGGACGTATCGCAGAGCAAGCGATGCGCGAGCTTGAGCATCAACTTACGATCGACCATCGCAAAAAGGTTGAAATGGTTGTCCGGATCGAGGCTGGCCATCGTTCCGCCGTTACCACCACTGCCGGTGCCTCCTTCTTCTTCTTCTTCTTCTTCTTCTTCACCATTGGCATTACCTGCACCGGTTTTGTTTGTTTGTTTCGAAAATTAGAATGACTTTGATAATGTGTCTGTGTGTGTGGGTGACGCTTTCGCCACTTACCTGCACCGGTGCTTCCATCTCCGCCTTGGGCAGTGGTGTTATTGTCGCAGCTGCCGCTGGTAGTCGTGCTGCTGTCGCTACTGCTGGCACTGCTGTTGCTGGTACTGCTGGCGGCACTGATGCTGCCACTGCTGGTAGTGCTACCTTCGCCGTCGCCACCAGCGCCAGCTTCGCCAGCCGGCACGCTGCTACCATCGGTGCTGGTTGTGCTCGTCGTAGAGTGGCTGCTGCTTGCGACGGTACTACTGTTAACGCTGCCGGTGGAGCCACTTTCGCCCGTGCTGCTGCTGCTGCTGCTCGCACTATCACTAGCACCCTCGGCGTTTGCTGTGCTGGGTGTAGTAGCCGTGCCGGTTGCATTTGCATCTTTGTCCGCTGCTCCGCTACCGTCGGCCGGTAAGTTGCTCGAACTTAACTGGCGCTCCTCTTGCGCGGAGGATGCCGCAGACAATTGCTCGGCCGATCGACCTTTGCCAGCATCGTCGTTCTGGCCGCCCGATGTACGCTTTGCTGCTGCTGCGGTGCTCGTGATAACCGACGGGTTAGCGGATGGCGTAGTAACCATGCTGCCACTTTCACTCCCGGCGTTGGCAGTTGCCAACGTTTCGGCGTCATTAGCCCCATCCGAGTCGCTCTTCTTCAGCTCCTCTCCTGCATTCACGAGCGTCTTCTTTTCGCTCGGTTTTGCACTTGATGGCATTGGTGCTGACTGCATGGTGGATGGCGTTATGGATGACTGTGACTGCAGATTCAAGTTCGCCATCGATTGTTGCAACATTTGCACATTCGCTTCGGAACTTGGAATCACAGAGGACTAAACAAACAAATAAACAACGGTGACATTTTAGTTAACACACACATCCGGATGCATAATTGTGTTCCATCTGGGAACAAGGAGAGTTTTTGAAGTACATGAAGTTCTTACCAAGTTGTTATAAATTGACACCATCGGGTTCTGCTGTAGGACACTGGTGGAATTGCCACTACCGCCGGACGAGTTATTACCCGCCAGCGGCCTGAAAAATGATTGCTGCGGCTGCTGTGCAAGAGTGTGCTGTACGGAGGCCGTGGCAGTTGCTACAGCTGCCGCTGCCGCCGCGGCTGCTGCTGCCGCCGTTTTGCGATTATTCTTGGCATCTTTCTTCGACACGGGCTTAACCTTTGGACGATCGCTGATGGCAGTGCTTTGTGACACTTCCGAAGGGCCGGTCAAGAGTGTACCGCTGCTGGTCCCTCCGGTGGCCGGACTGACGGAAGTGCCGGTGGATACAACCGAAGCGCCAGCGGCATTAGCAGCTATTGTTGCTAGCTGAAGATGCTGCTGTTGCGATTGAGGCAAGTTGGTTTGCAATGGCGTACCAAAGAGAAGCCCACTGTTGCCGTCGATTGATGTTTTACCAGCTGGAGCAGAACAAAAATAAGAGATCAATTTCATACCGTACACCCATCGAAAACATTACATCCGCTTCCAACTCATTTCGCTATTTTTTGGTATAGCCTACCTTGAACGGGTGTGCCTAGATTGATGTATGTTTCCGTTGGTGGCAAAAGAGTCGATGGTGGACCTTTAGCATCACTGATGAATTGTATTTTCGCCTTCTGCAATAAAATTACAATCAGAATCACAATCAATGGCCACATCTAGGATGTCCAAACTGTTACGTAGACTAAGCTAGCAGAGGGTACAGCACCATACTAAGCTCTAGCACAAACATGAAAACCATCAAACCAATGAAAAACAATTACCTTCTGGAACTGGATCTCGTTCATCTGCTTCTGATACTGTTCATAATCAGATCGCATCGCCACATTGCTCACGCGGGGTGGTGGTTGTTGCTGCAGCGGCGAAACGTTGCTCACACCAGCACTGCAGTTGCCCTTGTTATCCTCCCCAATGGGTTCGCTCCTCACCTGCTGTGCCTCGGAACTGGTAAGGTTTGCCTCGAACGGCGAAGGCAGTGCTACTGTCGGTTGCTGTTGTTTTTTGCGCAGCAAGCTACGCTGCTGCTTGTTTCCACCGCTCAACCCGGCCGCATTGTTGTTGTTACCGACCATCTGCTGCTGCTGCTGCTGCTGCTGCTGGGTAACGACGTTGTTGCCTTGCAAAATAATTGGCTGCGCTGCTTGCAGCTGCTGCGCCTGCTGCTGATGTTGGTGCAAGTATTGTATCAACTGTTGCTGCGCGACAGCGGCCTGATCGTGTTGCTGCTGTTGCTGTCCAGCAACGGGTGGTATTGCCGAGGAGGTAGCAGACCCCGCCGGTACGGTGTTCATGCGGCGGGCCCGCGTGCGAAAGCCATTGCGCAAATCCTCGAAAAAGCTGTCCTTCGATATTGAAGAGTCCTGAATTTCCAGCAGATGTTGTGCCAGTACGGAAGTATCGTTGCCGCTGCTGTCCAGCAGCATGTTTGCCTGATTGATCAGCTGATGGCTGTTGGCAAGCAATTGCTGGTGTTGCTGCAACTGCTGCTGCTGCTGCAGCGTTGCCTGCTGAGACTGCTGTTGCGGTTGTCCCTGCGCTTGCACCTGCTGCTGCTGTTCGAGCATTTCCTTGCTTGGCAGTTGGAAAATCTGTTTGTTGCTTACTCGGATTGCTTCAGGAACCTCGCGCAGCCCGGGTGGACCCGCTAGCAGTTGCTGTTGCTGCTGTTGCTGTTGCTGCTGTTGCTGCTGCTGTTGTTGCTGCTGCTGCTGCTGCTGCTGCTGTTGAGCTTGCTGCAGTTGATGCTGCTGTTGGTGGTTCTGCGTAATGATCAACTGCTGTGCCGCCTGCTGATGTTGCTGCTGCAACTGTTGCTGGTGCACCTGCTGCTGTTGCTGCAGTTGCTGCATCTGACCGCTGCTGAGTATGTTCTGCTGCTGGGCAGCATTAGCGTTCATCAATGAGTGAGGAAAATCGAGCAGCAGCTGAACCACTCCTATGTGGCCACCCTTCGCCGCTTCGATCAGCATGGTGCTGCTGTCCTTCAGCCGATGGAACGGATCTGCACCGTTCTTCAGCAGCAGTTCCACCACATTCTGGTGGCCGCCGGTGCAAGCGAGCGATAGTGGCGTGTGGTCGTTGTTGGTGGTGTGGCGATTCACATCCGCTCCCCTTTCAATCAGGAACTTCACAATGCACCAGTGACCGGCCCGACAGGCTTTCATTAGCGGCGTGCGGCCACCCTCGGATTCGTGCTCCAGCTCGGCACCGTAATTCAGCAGGATGTCCGCCACTTCCGTATGGCCGTTCTCGCACGCGTACGTCAGCGCGGTATCGCCCGTCTGCGTCTGGGCGTGTACGTTTGCACCGTGCTGCAGCAGAAAGCGCACCAGATCGATGTGACCCTCCTGGGCAGCTTCCATTAGCGGCGTCGATGCACCGAGCTCGATATCTGCACCATTCTTGATGAGATACTCGGCCACTTCGATGAAGCCTCCGCAGCACGCTAGCGTAAGAGCCGTCTCCTGAGTTTCTTCAGTTTGAGCATTGATCTGCGCATCTGGTAAGAGAGAGAGAGAGAGAGAGGGAGATAAATTGTAAACCATAATCGAATCGAATGCTGTGTAACTCCGAGAGACTCGAGAAAAAAAGGTACAAGAAATAATAATAATATTTGTAAGAAGCATAATAATATTTGTAAGAATATAATACTTACTCTGTTGTAGCAATAATGCCACCATTTCCTCATGACCCTCACGTGCGGCTTCCATCAGCGGAGTGTAGCCTTCATCGTTCACTTCCTCGATGTTGGCTCCGCGATCGATTAGCAGCATGGCCAGATCGACATGTCCGCCACACGCTGCGAGCGTGAGCGGAGATTCGAATGAGTCCGTCGGCATATTGACCTGTGCCCCCGAGTCCAGCAGCAGCCGCGCTACTTCCACGTGCCCATCCATGGAAGCTTCCATCAGAGCCGTGTGCATTTCGTCGGTCTTATGCTCCTGATCTGCCCCAGCCTCCAGAAGGTAGCGCACCATATCTAGATGACCCTTGTAGCAGGCGAGGGTCAGTGCACTCTCCTTAAACTCATTCGAATGGGTGTTAATTCCGGCACCATGTTCCAGCAGGATCTGCGAAGAGAACCACATTGTTTCTTGGTGAATGTTTTGCGCTGTACCAACTGCCAGCAAGAATTTGCAATCATAAGTAAAGTGAGTGCATATTTCTTGTTGCACTGTAACATCGAATGTTAAATCCATCAGATAAGATCAAATAAAAATCATTACTCTGAAACAAAAGTGCACACCATGCAGATGGTTATCGAACTATCAACTAAATAAATGGTACAATTTTGCCAACTTGCTCGACCTTAGAATCGAGCAAAGGCTAGCGACTCAATAATGCGGAGCACATCAGAAAATCAAATCATTGTTCATTGTAATTGGTATGACCACAAGCAAGGCAGCACAGTTGTGTAACGCATGAGAGTTCTGTTCTCGGGTTTAATCATTTGGAACGGGTACGATAAAACTGACAAGCGCTGTTTGATTATCGGGTCATCAAACTATGAGCGGATGAGCGGAGGGACACATACCTTAGCCACTCCAACATGACCAGCGGAGGCGGCTTCCATCAGCGGGGTGTGACCATTTTCGTTATGGTCCTCTACCTTGGCACCATGATCCAACAACAACTTCACCGCTTTCTCGTGACCCCCGGCACAGGCGTACATGAGTGGTGTGTTGCCGGTGGAAGACTGCGCATTCACGTCTGCACCGTGCTTGAACAACAGCTCAATGATATCAACGTGACCAGCCGACGCAGCTTCCATCAACGGTGTGCAGTCGTTCTTTTGGCCACGATCATCAACCTGTGCAGACATTGCCAGCAGTACCTGGGAATTTGGAGAGAGCAGAACCAGGAGATCGAACATAAGTATCATATTGCAACACTGCTACACTGGGGGCCACTCAAACATACCTGGGCCAGTTCGTAGTAGCCGGCGGAACACGCCAACGATAGCAAAGAATCGCCCTCTTCGGTCGCTTCGTTCAGCGAATTTCCCTCGACAAGCAGTCGCCGGACAGTGTTTACGTCGTTATCAGTGCAGGCCGCAATCAGCGAACGCGATAGCAAACTATAATAAAATGAAAACGGGACGTAAAACAGCATTAGCGGAGTTAGTTATTTGCAACAAGGTGTTGCTACTAAGGAACCTTTACTGAAGAACATTTTACACTTACTTCTTATCCCTTGGACTGCCATCGCTGGATTTCATTCGCGTCAATGCATGCGCTGCTTCGTCTGGATGATCAAAATTGGTAGGAAAATGCAAAGACACGTTATTTAGTATTAGTTTGTTATTAAATAAATATAACACTCTTTCACAAGTGTGCTACCAACCAAACCTACCTCGTTCATGGTCGGTATCGTCATCGTTCTCTAAGAGAAACTTTCCGGGTACCGTACTATGAACCATGTCATCGTCATCTTCGTCCTCTTCTGTTGTGGTCGAGCATTCAAGAAAGAACAGAACAAATCAGTATATTAATCGATCAACACAGTGAATGCCACGCGATTGACTCATGCGTACCGTCGGAATCTTCATTATCGTCGGCATCGTTGTCGCAACTGTCCGACTCATCCATATCGACATCATTCTCGCAGCTGTCGGAACATTCCGTTTCCGGAATTTCGATCGATTGCTGATCTAGTGCGAAGTCGTCAACCTGTCAAAGGAATTACAAAACAAATTAAGGGTAAGCCGTATTGTTTATTTTGAACGATTCGTAGCAGACAAAATGTTTCAAACGCATTCGTTAAAGTCAAAAATATATGACACATATATTTGAAGCCTTCGTAAGCGTTGCAGCAGCCTCTCTTTTATTTGCAGAACAATTCGCTAAAATTATCTTTCACGACAAAAATGTGTAATAGTAAATGGTTGTTAAAGAAATGTACAATACTTTCCCAACTTGCTCGCCTAGTTGGTGGAAAGTAGTGGAGCAAAAATTGAATATTTTTATTTCATTATTCATCACAAAGAACAGCCATGCGTTGTCGCCGGCCAGTTCAAAATTATTTCTTTCGAAAAAAAAAGTGAAAATAACGAAGAAAATATTCCGACAGTCTATGTTATAATGAAAAAAAGTATTTCTGAAAAAAAAATATCTCTGTGACTATTTTATCAACTGTTGGGATTCGTTACTAGTTCTGGCCCTTCTTTTGCTGGATGATGCGTCGAAAGGCATAAGATCGGCTGGATGGTGTTGTTGGTTGTGAGTGGGTCTTAGCAAGTTATCAATTTAAGCAACGATCAAAAGTTATTATCTTTAACATGTGCTGTAGCATACTTTGTTTAGTAATATTAATAATTGTTCAAACACAAGTTAACAAAAACGCATAATAATTTCTATTAAGCTTTTTCTAGGATAAAACACGAAACAAAACTAATTCTCCTTATTCATGGCAAAACGTGGTCGTTACATGGTGTGAGTAAAACAGTTTATGGTATTGAAATTTAACAATTTTTGGTTAAGAATTTAGCTCACGGAAGGTACTATCGAGTGAGGAACACAGTTGAAAAAAGGAAAACCACATTAAACTGATGAAAAAAAAAACAAAAGCATGACATCAAGCTATGGGAATAAAACGCGCACAAGTAAACACACCCACACGCAAACACACACACAGAGAGAACGCGCAGGCCTCTTGGGACAGGGTGGAGACCGCATTCAACACAAGCAACAACACTTACCAGCAGATCTGGCCTTAGACATAGGCAAGCCAGCAAAATCTAAGAGGTGAAATAAAAAGGAAGATAAAACAGGGCAAACATAACGCAAACTATAAGATTTACGAACTTAAAAACAGACAGCAGAGTTATTTTTTGAACTTTTTCTTAAAAGTTCGCTTATGGCAGAAAATTATAGGAACAAGAATTTTAAGATCATTCACACTTATTAATTTAAGACATTGCAGACCCTTACGTCCCATCGATCGAATCATGTTTCAGTTCGTTTCAAGAAAAATCTATATCCAAAAAAAAAATCAGTAAAAAATATATACATGAAAGAAAAAGCTACAGCATTCATTTCGATGTGCACGACATATTCTACACTACCCACAGCTCCAACCCTATAATCCGAATAAAAAATAAACACTGCACTGTAAATAAACATGTTATAAAAAGGTACGCGAGTGCAAAGATCGTTTGCAAGGGGGAAGTTGTTGGATGCCGAATTTAACACTTTTAACTGTCTGGCTGATCCGCCGTAACGAGACTACGATCTAGTTTCATCCCATACCTTTAGTGACACTGTTTCGGTCAATGTTTAAGGTAACTTTGCTGTGCAGTTCTGTCTCTCTGCTGGTGCGGTGTGTGCGTTTGCTCTAATGGCAGCACACCGGCACACAGCACAGAGCTGAGAGGGAAATGCCGTAATTCTCTAAATTTAAATCACTGCACTGACATTAAAACAGACACTGGCTAATCGCGACCAGACAGGAAGGGATCATATATTTGTGTTACCTGGCGGCTCTGGCTTTGAGGAATCGCTTTTGGAAACAGTTTAAAAAAAAAGTCTTCTTGGACATACGTTGCGTGTTTGAAAAGGACAAATCCTATTGGTTTGTTTCACAAATGTATCATGCTAATATTACTATATACAAATGGCGTACAATAATTGATAAAAAGAACTATCATTTATGCTTTTGCATAATATTTCCCTTAAGCATTGAACACACAAGCTGCCCTTTCATCAGTGGGACAGTGTTTGCACCAACTTTTCAAATGTACTCGTGGAGGATTTAGTGCCCTACGTTAGCGATTTAAGTGCATTGACCTCTATTCTCTACCTAAAAATTGCTAATAGGTGTTAGGTAAGTGTATGCGTGAGTGCATTTGAGACTCCCATTTAGCTGTTTGAATGGCATAAAGTAGTGAATATATTAATCGTTGAAACACGATCACTAGGAATGGGACAAAAAGGGAATATGCCAACAAGGCTAAACCGCAATCGTTTTATACTTGAACCAAAGTAAATTTTAATTGTTTAATGTTTTTTTTTCAAATTTTTTAGATTTTCTGTTTAAGTGGATTTTGCTTACAACAGCAAATAATTTGTCGATTTTTGCTTGAACTTTACACTACTGATGGTCGCTATCGACCCCGTTCGTGTCACGAATGAAGTCCATCGAATCGCCATCAGAAGAACACGAAAACACGGCGATAAACGGTGGAATTAATACCCCCCCCCCCTCCCCCTCTCTCCTCTCTCCCACCCGCCTTGTGTAAACCGTCAATTTCTTTGACACCCTACGCCAACCAACGTACACACACCATCAACAGCCAGCGGTCCCTTCCTTCTTATGGCCCCAATTACCATCTGCTACCGGATCATGACCAGTGAGCTTTACTACCACTACTACCAGCGACGGGCTTCTTGATTTCTTCTATCTTCTACACGCCCTGGTGCTTTAATCATAATTGCAAATGTTGTCCCAAGCGACGGCACGGACGGTCAATTCAAAAACATTCTGTCGGCGGTGGGATGGGTTGATTTGATAGCTTCGCACCAATCAAACCGCACAACGCCGGGTCGTTGTAAGCACCACTATTTGAAGGTGTACTTTGTATTGCTAGTTTAAACGGATTAAAAGAAATAAATGTCATTATTATAACTCATATTTGTAGCAAACAATTAAATACGAACGAAATGGTAGCAAAGTATCCCGAATATTCGCACGGTATCTTCCGGCAACGCCCAAGTCAACATTCAATTTATCCTACAATAAAAAGTGATGTTTGGAATGCTTAGACCAGCAAGACTGTAGGAGTACTTAAAAAAACTAGTAGTACCGTCGATGAAAGGCCCAGGATTGTCTGTTACACGACCCTTTATCCGCGCGATCTATCCCGTACGATGCAGCAAGAGACGCCGGCCACGTGCTTCCGCAACCGATAAATTCAATTCAATTCCTATTTGTTAACCTTTGTGATTCTTAGTGTGACAGTACGGCAATATTGACCACTACTACGAGTAGTGTGATCAGCTTAATCACACTCTTCCCATTCTTGCTTGACGGATGAATACACGCATTGCCGGCTAGCGCCATCTGTTGGATGGTATTTGTACTAAACAAATGTCACCTGTCCCGGGCCCTGGCGGTGCGTTGCGAATCAATGGAAACGGTGTATCGCTTCCTTATATATGCTACAACAAGATAAGTGTCGCATTTTCTTTTGTTTCAGGTTTCCTAAAAAGTGAAAAAAAAATTGTTCCCTTTTTCGCTTTGCTTTACCAAAGAAGTGGCCACAGAGGCCGGCTTGCTGTGTAAGAGAACTAATAAAATAAAACCACAGATCACGAAGTACATTAGTTATGCCGAATAAACAGCTAAACAACCTGTATGCAAACCATGTTACCAACAGCAGGCTAAATGAAACACGGTAACTATTGTTTAACTATTCAAATAAACAAAAGGGCGTATCAAACTGCGTCTCCTAACACGCTGGTGGACCCCCTTTTTTAAGCATTTGAATTTCACAACGCTTGCCATTTTTGTTCTCTGATATGCGCATTTGTTGCTGTAGCAGCAAGGAGCATCGATTTTCTGCGAATCAATTGTTGAAATACGCGAAAAATGCATTCCACATTAAAAACGCTTTAGAGAAATCGATCCCACCGTAGCCGCAACAGAAGCAGCAGCAGCAGCAGCCGTCAGCCAGGAAAGGAAAACAAATTGCGGCAACGCTTGTGCGTGAGTGAGATAGAGCGACATATGTGCGTATGTGTGTGTTGCGTGTGCGGCGAAGGCTAAACCGTGTGCTCTGCCACACACATCGTGAAAGCAAAAAAAAAATACTGCAAAGAAACGTTGCGTCGTCTTCTTGGATCGCCGCCGTTCCGTTGAAACGTCTCCAATGGTAGGGGAAAGCGGGGCAAAATGGGCATGTGGGGCAAAATGGGCACCCTCTATTTAAGCATTATTTGACTACAAAAATACTTTCCAATGCTCAAAATGTATTCATTAGAGTGTTCTATGAACACCATGTAAGTATCATAACCCTTACATAATAAATAACCAAGAAAAATGCAAAATAAGGTTTAGTAGCATATTGATATAATTTTTGCCACTTCAAAAATAAGCTTAAACCATTGTCACAGGGATGTGTTGATGTTTTACATGATATGTTTTTAAAGATATGATATTTCTTTACAATTTGTCTGAAGAAATCAAGGCGATTTAATGCGTATTTTTACTAATATATAAAAAAATACAAAAATGCTTCACGTGGGGCAAAATGGGCAGTTACGCATGGGGCAAAATGGGCAGATGCTTTTGACATACGGCGCTTGGTGAGGCTATGGTGTTGTATTTGTCGCCTCAATAATGATAACAGGCACAGCTTCAAAAGATTCAGTTTTGTAGATTTAAACGTGTAAAAACTGTTTTAATTTTGATAACATATTTTTGGAAGAATTTGAAGGGCTTTCCTGACCAGCAAAACAAAAGATAGAACGAAAATACATTTCACGAAACGTGCGCATAAGCATAGACCATTACCTAAGCGCAGTTGTTGTGGCCCATTTTGCCCCAGTGTTTTGACGTTTCACAGTTTGTTTACATATGCCCATTTTGCCCCGGGGTTATGCCCATTTTACCCCGCGTGTCAAAAAAGCTTCTCGTAAAACATCAACTTTTATTTTACATTATTTTCATCTATTTAAGTTGTTTTCGTTCTATGTGGCAATTTTAATCCATAGATAAATGGTGGAGGCATACAATAATGAAAGAAAAATTGAGTTTTGTGGCATATTCAAAGGGATATTCAGTAAACTGCTTAACATGCCCATTTTGCCCCGCTTTCCCCTATAGAGTGGCGACGGCAACGGCAGCCAGCACCCGTACGATAGGAGTGTGCTTTCACCAACACACACACACACACGTACCCAAATGCGCCCACCCATACAATCGCCTTGCCGCATCGACTGCGACTTTGCGGAATGTGGAACACACACACACATAGAGAAACATACTGTGTGCTGTGTGTGCCATATTTCCGTTGCTCTTTTTTACCAACCAACCACCAATCAGCTTAACACACGATTGCGAGATTTTGTCCAGCGGATGTGCAAATGCAATTATTGTGATGAAATTGTGCGAATATGATTGTGGGCCCATTCTGCCCAGGCACAGGGAATTGATTTTTTAGAGCTATGCTCACGGTTGAAACAGTGACGGACGAGGCGCCTATGAACCATCCCTTCTCTTTATCCCTATTACGGTCGCGATTGCAAAGTAAGGTTAGGGATGCGCGTTTCTTTGTGTACATGGTACATTTTGCTACATGAGCTCTTCCTCTCTGATAAAGCACACTAAAACTGTTTTAGAAATCGCGTTTGAAAAGTGCATCCAAAAAAGAGTTTCGAAGAGTTTAGGCAAAAGTTATGTAGGCAGCGCACACAGCAGCACTTTCACGTTTTCTCCCTACCTCACAGTCTCTTTCTCGCTCTCCTCTCTATCGCACTCGCTCGAGTGCACTATTAATACTATATTCCTTCGTCGTGCAGTGGTATGGTGCTCCACGGCGCACGTACACTACCACCCATGCACACACAATCCATTGCCGGGGACCGCTATTCGATGTAGTGGTTCGATCCGGTACACCTACTTGCCCGCAGCACACTACGGCTGCCATGAAAGGGGCAGCAGCGCCAGCACCAGAGCAGAACTTGGAAGTAATGTCATGTCATGTCTGCCGATTTTTTTTTCTCTCTCCACAAACCTTCTGAACTCTTTTTGTCTTTCAACCGGGCACACTCGCTATACACAGAAGACAGGAACAATGAAAGTGCTCCGCCCGAATCACGTAACCCACGTTCTTTTTTTCTAGTCCGCTGACAGTTTAACAAAAAAGGGTTCTATCACAATTGGGCCGTTGGATTCTCACAGTTTTCACATGACTTTTCGTTACGACAAGCTCCCGGATTGCAGCAAACGCACACTAACAAGAACAAGATGTAGCGAAGAATTCCACGGTTCAGTTGATCGAAGGAAGTAAAAGAGCACGAAGGCGGCAATCAAGAACAAAAAACTGGATGAAACTTCAATTAAAAAAAATCACTCAATTCCCACACACGTACACACCAATACACACTTGCAAAAACTATTCCAGTACTGTCGTGTACTGCTGCTGCTGATTCACACACACGCGGTGACGGTGTGTTGGTGGAGGATGTACCTTTTTTTTCTTCTTAATTTTGACAACCCATCCCATCTTTTCGGGCCACTGTCTGCTCCGCACAACACCACACGGTGATCCGCATGTTGCGGAAATTCCCCTTCCACACTGCAGCTTATATTTTCGCACCGCTCCATTTCGGCCATGATTTTCGGCAAGCATTTTTTCACAACGCCATTACACATCGCGTACGGGGAATTTTGCATTCAAGAACACACATTCAATGACACTTACGAGCATTCTGACTTCCAACGCACGCTGCTGCTGCTGGCCGAGAACAACGACGTTCCGCGAATTTAGCTCCGATTTCCCAACATTCACTTCCTCCTCCTCCTCTTCTTCTTCTTCGTCTTCTTCATCCACTTCTTCGTCGTCCTCCTCTTCCTCCTCATCGTCGATTAGGGCACAATCTTTTAACCTTTTCATCACTTCTTCCATGCTCGCCATCATGAGGCCTTCGTCACACATTCTACTACTTCGATCATCAGCATCTTTCTCTGCAGTCAAACCGTCGTCGTCGTCGTCGTCGACGTACCACACCATGTACGCGCACACACAGCCGTATGCACGCACGCACTTCCCACTTTTCCTTTACGGCACTGTCAGCAGACTAAACTAGTTTTGGGGCCGAAAAAAGATTTTGCTACCCGCACACTGAAAAACGTTCCGACACCCAATTCGACGAACGAACGGTCGCGACTGTTCCTTTTTCCTGCTGCTGCCACTTTTACCCGTGACACATGCACACGCACACTCGCGCACCTTCTGCCACAGTGACCGCACTGTCACTGTGTTAGTTTGCTTTGCCTGATTCGCTCTCGCGCATATACACACACATACACACACGCACGCATACACGTGCGG
The DNA here is from genome assembly GCF_943734685.1 of Anopheles coluzzii. Lineage (NCBI taxonomy): Eukaryota > Metazoa > Arthropoda > Insecta > Diptera > Culicidae > Anopheles > Anopheles coluzzii. The sequence continues at coordinate 38,451,435 of NC_064670.1, read as the reverse complement.
CGCACACAGCTGCCATTACGCACACTACGCGGTCGCTACACACTACTGCCGTAAATTGCTGGCCCGTATATATCTTTTTTTTTACCAGCAGCTTCTGGGCCCGATGACGACTGCCGGATCTCCCCATTCCCCGGGTCGGTGCGCTGCAGGCTCTGCATCCCATGCAAAACCACCACCCATTTGCTGGATAGCACGCAACCGACAGAGCTCACACCACGGCTGACTAGATAGAATGTACAAAAAAAGATGGAAAAAGCGTGGAGGACTGCTCGACTCCGGATGACAAACACCGCATCCTATCTATTTGGGGTTAAGGGTGTGATCGATGGGCTGGCTTTGATGACCAACAATAGCCAGAGTATTCGGATAACTTAGAACTGATTTGCTCTAACATATTGTTTCAACACCTAGACGACCCGTCATCAAAGTGTGATAATTGCTATTGCAAGTAAAAATGAAAAGCATTCTAGCTTCCGGTTTCGCTAGAACGCACTTTTGTGGATGCTGGACGGCACAAGGGATCAGCTTCTTCCGTCTCTGTGCTCCATTTCTTCTTCCCGCGGCAACTTGCCGCGTTCGTACGACTGAACGCATAATCCATGCTCCGGTATGCACATGGCAGAATAATGAATATCCCCGGCGAACGTATATGAACAATGCTGCTGCCTTCTTTCCTGTTTTCCAACACATTTACACTTCCGGTGTTGTTTAGTCAGCAGAGATGACACCCAACAATGTTGCGAAAAGAACAGTTGTGTCGTATTGTGCTACCAATGAGAAAAGTACAATTATGTTGCATTATACCGACACTGATGTGTCATGTGAAGCCAACATAGCTATACAAGGAATAAAATAGTGTCTTCACGTTGAAATCGTTTGCCTTCAGTTGTATCATGAAACGGAAGAGGTTTTTTTTTCAATTATTTTAAAAAGCCAATAACGTTGAAGCATACCCAATTTTAAACAATACCAAGCATACACGAAATGCTTGCTTTTTTTCTAGGATAATAATGCGCAGAACAAACGGGCGATATGTAACACTAAACAAATATGTTGGCTTGGTTTGAGAGTGCAGTCAAAAGCTACATTTTGATGAAACACTAATAACGTCGGTCTAAAAGTAGATAAGAAAACAATCCGATGGTCTAAGGGTATCGGTGCAACGGATCCTTCAAGGTCGGACATCATCAAATCCCAACTATACCCCTCGTGGTTCCTGTACGCGGTACTGATGATAACTTTACCCTGAGCCCATCACCGAAGGGGTAGGAAAAGTGCAGAGCCAATTAAGGTTGTTGTGCCAAAGCGGAGGTAAATTATGTGGAGAGAGATATTCATGATTCGATGATGGAAGTGGATCGATACCGCTAATAAACAACACGTGGAATGTGTTCCCTGCAATAACAAAGTTAGCATTAGAGTGAAGTATTTACCTCCGACACCGATTCCTCTTCCGACTCTGACGAGTCCGACACGCGAGGCTGTATCTCGGAGAAGGTCTCGGTATCCGACTTGGCGGGAGACGAGCTGTTGCTGGTCGCTGATGGTTTGCTGTTGATGTTGTGAGCGCTCTGGCCAGGAGGCGCACCTGCAGCGGCGGTAGCCGGCTTCGACGCTGCGGCCGTATTTCCGGTACCTCCTCCTACGCCTCCTGCGGTTTTACCCCCATCGCCATCGCTGTTGTTGGTGTTAGTTTGCTTGCCGCCGCTGCTACCATCTCGTCCAGCAGCGCCTGGGGCGTGCGATGGTGCAGAAGAGGGCTTTGTTGCCGTTGTGGAACTCTGGGCTGACGACATTGTTTTACCATTATTTTTAGAAATGTTTTTACAAATCACGCTGCCACCGTCCAGTTGGGATCGACCCGATTCGACCCCGACGGAGGCCGCGGAGCGTACAGCGCCGGTCGCTGTGCCGGCTGGACCAAGCGTGAGCCTGCCCAGCGCCCCGGACACAGCGTTGTCTTCCGCTTCCGCCGACGTTGGCAAGGGATGCGTCGATGCTTCTACGACCGTTCCCGTTTCGTCATCAACATTCTTTCCTGCACCCAAGGCCGATGATGATGACGATGGCGGCGAACCAGTCGAGGAAGTGGTAACCGCACCAGCAACAACGACGTCGGCGACGATAGTAGCACCAGCAGCACCACTTCCACCACCACCACCACCACTGCTTTTCACACCACTCTTGCCACTATTGCCGACACCACCACCACTACTGCTGCTGCTGTTGCTGCTACTGCCACCACCGATTGTGCTGCTGTTGTTGCTGCTGTTGCTATTGTTCGCTGGTTTCGATGGTGGCGATGACGAAGTTTTGGGTGCTCCACCGAGGGAAGCTGATGCGAATGCCTTTGCCACTTCTCCTTCCGTTGATGTTGATGCGGATGAAGACAACGAAGACGACGACGATGATGATGGAGGCTGCTGCCTCTGCTGCAGCTGCGATTTCGACGAAGTCTGCTGATTCACTGATTTTACAACTTTTTCCCGGTTTTTCACTCCGGATTGTTCAGCATTCTGCATTTTTGTCTATGCGTGCAACAAACAAGCCGCATTCGCGATGCGTTTTTCACTCGTTCGGTACGGGTACAATCACTTTTTACCATAGAAAATCGCTTTTCAATACGGAGCTACCGTGCTTCGACCGCCAGTAGAATTTTTCGCCATATTTTATTTTCTCCCTTTTGCTTTCTCTCGCTCCGCACCCCGTTCTGCTCGAAATGTGCTCGAAACGAGAGGGGTTTCGCGCAAATCTGCCCGAAAGCCGTCCACTTTTGACAGCTAATTCGCCCGAAAACGGCTCGTCACATCCGGAGCGAATATCATGCGGTGGGGGAAAGAAAATTTGTTGTATCGTGGGCTCCAGCAAGCAAGACCGTATCAGAACGTTCCAGAGGACGGTTGAAACGCAAAATTATTTACGAAACTTTGCATTAATCGAGAGTGGATACAGCGAATGGAATAATAAGCATGCGAAAACAAACTGTTTGTTTTACGAAACTTAAATTAATTCAATTTAGAAAAAAATCTACATACAACTGCAATGAAATGCTTCTGATAGACAATCAAATTGTGCTCTACCACGTGTGTACGAAGCAGACTTACTCAAACAATTATTCCAAGTCCTGTTAAGCAAAAATTGAAAAAAAAACTTAGAAAAACGAATTTAAATTTTTTGACTGATTTTCACAAAACATCAACTGTGGTATTTCTTCACTTGCTGTCAACATCAGTGTGGCCAGTTTATTTTGGCAGTTTTGCTCATCAAAATTTTAACGGTAGTTTTCGGTAGGTTAAAACTCGAAACTTAACTCGAGTTAAAAGAAGTGAAAGCGAAAGTACAGTAGAACGTCGATTATCCGGGTAGCTCGGGACCGGACGGTTGCCGGTTAATCGATTTGTATGGATAATGGTCCAAGAAATGACAAACTCATATAAAAATTATAAAATACACTAGTTTTATGATTAATTTACTTTGAATCAATCGATTAATCGTTAGTAGAATATTATTTTAATCAATAACTATAGGTTTTACAACTGTTCATGAACAAAAATGAATTTCGAAAACACCACTAGACTAGTGTCTAGTGTCTAGTGTCAGAGCTGTACAAACGCTGCCCACTTGGCTAACGCTGCAAATGTTCGCTGTACGCTTGAACAGCTGTCACATTTATGGGCACGGTTAAACCGCCCGCCGGTTAATCCGCCCCCGGATAATCGACGTTCTACTGTATCTGTGATTTTCGGTAGGACAAATGGAAAATCGGTAGTTTTAGGGCGGTCATCTGTGAATCGGTAGGCATATAAAAAATCGGTAGGAATCAGATAAATCGATATTTCTGGTCACTCTGGTCGTTGCGGCTTTTTTGACGTTTCTCTCCAACATCGGCGAATTCTTTCGGTGTGTTGGCAATAACAAATATCCTTTCGGTGCAGATATCCAGGCCTTGCGGCTAAAAAGTTAAATTCCGCCAGCTCATCGCTCTGCGTCTATTACCTGAAAATGCCTACCGTCGGCGTAAAACGTGATCTGCTGTTTAAGGCACTCGGCAAAACATACAGTTAGTAATTCGCCTTTGCCAGATCAGCTTAAACGTGGTGTGCTGCATGTGTATTAACGCTCTGCCGCCGGGTGCCCGGGTTCGCTTTCCTTTCCAGCTGATGATGAGTTTCAAAAGTTTTGCTTCGAGTTTGGCCTCGAGCTGGACGAGGTGACGACGGAGAAGCAGATGATTACCAAGGAACAGGGTCTGGTAGAGGCGGCGAAGGATGCCTCGGAGGAGATCATCTACCGTATCGACATTCCGGCCAACCGGTATGATCTGCTCTGCCTGGAAGGGCTCGTGATGGGGCTGCAGGTGTTTATGGGAAAGTAAGATTTCACTGTTGCGTATATTGCGTGCGATACGACTATAAAGCTGATCATTTGTCGTTGCTTTTAGGATAAAATTCCCCCGTTTCACTAAGGTCGGCCCAGTCGGCAAGGGGGCCGCGCCGCAGAAGTTGATCGTCACGAAGGCAACTGCTCAGATTCGACCGTTTGCGGTAGCGGCCGTTCTGCGCGATATCACCTTCACCAAGGATTCGTACGACAGCTTCATCGATTTGCAGGACAAGCTGCATCAAAACATTTGCCGCAAGCGTACACTCGTCGCCATCGGAACGCATGATCTGGATAAGCTGCAGGGACCGTTCACGTTCGATGCGAAACCCCCGAAGGACATTCGTTTCGTGCCGCTGAATCAGGAAAAGGCGATGACCGGCGAAGAGCTGATGGAATTTTACTCGACGCACGCCCAGCTCAAGACGTACCTGCCTATCATCCGCGACTCGCCGGTCTATCCGGTAATTTACGACGCGAACGGGGTGGTACTATCCCTTCCTCCGATCATTAACGGGGATCATTCGAAAATTACCCTCCAAACGAAGAACGTGTTCATCGAGTGTACGGCGACGGATCTGACCAAGGCACGCATCGTCCTCGACACGCTGGTCTGCATGTTCTCTACGCACTGCGCGAAACAGTTCACGGTCGAGTACTGTGAGGTGGTGTCGGCCAGCGGTGAAACGAAACAGTATCCGGATCTGGCCTTCCGCAAGGAAACGATCTCCGTTGCCGAAACGAACGCATACATCGGGCTGAACGAATCGGCCGAAAAGATGGCGTACCTGTTGAACCGGCTGCTGCCGACCAAGCAGACCGCCCCGGACACGCTCGAGGTGGAAGTGCCGCCCACCCGGCACGACATCCTGCACGCGTGCGACATCTACGAGGACGTTGCGATCGGGTACGGGTACAACCGCATCCCGAAGACGCTGCCGGCCAAGATGCACATCGCGAAGCAGTACCCGCTGAACAAGCTGACCGAGCAGCTGCGCGAACAGATCGCGCAGGCCGGCTTCACGGAGGGGCTGACCTTCACGCTCTGCTCGCGGGACGACATCGCGACCAAGATGAATGCGCAGATCGATCAAATCCCGGCGGTGCACATCGCCAACCCGAAGACGCTCGAGTTTCAGGTGGTGCGTACTACGCTGATACCGGGTCTGCTAAAAACGCTGGCCGCCAATCGTAAAATGCCACTGCCCCTGAAACTGTTCGAGGTGTCGGACGTGGTGCTGGCGGACGGCAAGTCGGAGGTGGGCGCCAAGAATGAGCGGCGCGTGTGTGCCATCAACTGCAACAAAACGGCCGGCTTTGAGGTGGTGCACGGGCTGTTGGATCGCGTGATGCAGCTGCTCGAGGTGCCGTGGGATAGGCAGACCGGTTACTATCTGCAGGCGTGCGACGATCCGGCCTACTTCCCGGGGCGCTGCGCAAGCGTGCTGTACAAGGGGGCGGCAATCGGGCGCATTGGTGTGCTGCACCCAACGGTGCTGCAAGCGTTCGAGCTCACCACACCCTGCTCGGTGGTTGAGTTTAACATGGAATATTTCGTTTAAATGTACGTCGGATGCGGAAATAAAGCCCCTTCTCTCATACCTTCAGTTGCTGCGTTTACTGTGCGTTTATTCTCACAATACCGTGGATGGCCACCGTGAGGGTGAAATCTTTTACCGGGCGGGCACTTTGAACTGTTCCGAGCAGTTGCTTTCTACGGTCCACACTGTTGCTTATGAGGGCGGAACAGCCCCCATCGGCGGTACCGTCGAGCTGTATGAAGGTGATTTCCTCGTTCTGCAGCGGACTTACGCGATAGTCAAGGTTCATTTCGATCATTTGATCAAGCTCATAGGGTCCTTTCGTAATGGTTATAGTGTGCAGCAATCGCTCACCTTAACGATGTTCGAAAAATCGGGTTTAGAAGAACGGATTTATCTGTGTCGTGGTGTGGCTGATGTTCAATTTCACTTACCAGGGACTCGTTCTCCCAATCCAAAACTGCAGCTTGCATCGCAATGTAGGGTCAAATTCAGAACCAATAGGAAAATCAAAACGTTTTGGAAGTGTCGCATCACTGTAAGCTGCATGGTTGATGATGTGTCCGGATGCTAGCAATATTGATTCCACAAATAGCCCTTGCGTGGTTGAATTGTTATCAGCCAGGGTAAAATAAAACACCATCATATCTATGTGCGGTTTTCTTTATCTCCCTTCGTGATAAAGTGTGGAATAGTGGTTGAATGCTGCCTTAAATCTAGAGGTAGCAGTATCGTGACCGCTATCAAACCGCAACCATCGTATGTTAGGTTTAAAAACATGCATAAAACATGACTGTATATTTTCAACAACGTTTTGTTTTTTACAAAATGGCATTCACGGCACTACTTCTTCAGTGCGTTCGTCGCGTACAGGTCAGTGCGCCGCTGGCTAAATATTGGAATCTGTGCCCGTACTTCATCCACCGTCTGGAGATTCACATCGGCGACAACGGTCGCTTCCTCCTCGTTCGCCTCGGCGACGACCTTGGCCCACGGGTCGACCACCATCGAATGGCCCCAGGCAACGTACCCGGCGGCTGGGTCGCGTGCCGGCGAAATGGTCGCCACGTACGATTGCGTATCGTTCGCACGGCCCCGCGCCAACAGCTCCCAGTGCAGCGGGCCCGTCTTCATGTTGAACGCGCCCGGGTAGATCAGCATATCGCAGCCCTGATTGCGGTACAGCCTTGCCAGCTCGTCGAACCGCATGTCGTAGCAGATGCCAAGGCCAACCTTCGCCCCGTCGATGGCCACCGTCGCCAGTGTGCTGCCGCCGGTCAGGACGTCCGACTCGCGGAACGTAATCCCACCCGGAATGTTGATGTCGAACAGATGGATTTTGCGGTACGTCGCCAGCAGGGACCCTTCCGGCGACCACACGGTACAGGTGTTGTACAGCTTGCTGTCCGTGCGGCATTTTTCCGGAATTGTACCGCCGATCAGATAGATGCCGAGCTCTTTCGCGATTGCCGCCAGGCTGCGGCTCGTCTCACCGGACGGTATCTCTTCCGCGTACGCCGGAAAGTGTTGCGTACCGTACGGGGAATTGAAACATTCGGGCAGCGCTACCACGCGAGCACCCTTGTCTGCCACGGCGGAGCGTATTTTGGCCAGCGCGTTTTCGATGTTTTGTGCCTTGTCGGCTCCGACTTTTAGCTGAAGCAGAGCAATTCGGAAACCGGCTGTAAAAATAGGGCAGCAAACAAGGGAAGCGTTACCTCTGCGCAATCGGTTTGCGGTAAGATGCGGTGACATTGGTCTTACCGCGTGCCATCCTGTTCATTTACGCAGTGCGCTGATGGTTGGGATGAATTGCACAAACTTTCCGGGTCAGGGTTGAGCACAGAGAACTGGAATTTAAAGCTTTAAATGTTTATTTGTTATTAAGCGTGATATTAGCTACATACAGTGAAGAAATGGCACAGTTAATGGTTCGCTTTGCTAGACACTTCGGGATTCTTTGCAACTGAAATGCTGCGGTCCACTAAATTCGAAGCAACTAACCACTGAGATACACTCATCAGCTGATTTTAAAACTTTGGATGTTGACATACACATTGGTGGTGTTATCAACACCAGAACCCGATCAACAAAATGTCGACATACGATGTCGACCATAGTTGTACGGCGTCTAATAAGAGCGCTTGTATGACTCACTTTCATGGCCAGCTATGAAGCTGTGCGGTGATTTGCTCTTTTTTCTATTCTTTTGTTCGGGGTGTAAAATATTGCATCTAGTGGGTCTGTTCCATTCCTTCATTGGAACGATCGGAACTAGGTTCAAAATGTCGAATCTAGTAGGTTCTGTCGGAACTAGATCCGTTTTTTTAAGCGAAACGATTGGAACTAGGTTAAAAAGGTCGAACCTAGTAGGTTTCGTCGATTCTGTCAGAATTATCGGAATGCTCGGAGATAAGACTGTATTTGGGACCGAAAAAATGTCAAAATCGAAATAGTCGTATGTCGAATATCTGTGTATATAAAGTTTATAAACGAAATTGAAGAGTCGGAATCTATGAAATCGTATATTTTATTTAAAATAATGTACGATAATGAATTAATTTTCTTCTAAAAGCCGTTTACACGATATAGATATTCAAAATCGGGGAGTTGTGGAATTTGAGGAAATATGTTTGTAAAGATTATCTGCACAGAAATTCAAAAAAAATATATAAATTTCGTCTTAATGACATCTTTTAACTGTCAAAATCAAAATCGTCGTATCTGAGAATCGTCGTAACTCGAGGGGGTCGTAACTCGGGGGACGCCTGTATTTCAATTCAGCTTATATTCGTCGACAATAGTGTTAAAGCAGTTTCATATTTGGTTTACTCGTAAAAACCTCTACTGTAGCGACTTCTACTGTAGATCTGATCAGGAAGATGATCGAGTGATCCGAGTGGAGCCCGTTATAATTTATTATTAGGCCAATTGTCTCAGTATCCGATTCCATCTAATTTAAACCCACGGTTCCACCCGAAGCCGTTCGGTCAGAATCAACAACATTATGGGTTGGTTATCTTTAACCTGACCTTGGAGTGTTGCACCTACCATCCGGAGTCACCACCCTTGTCTCTAGGTTAAAATACTTGACGATTGTAGCACGAAACTTCAATAGACTATCAGCGACCCATTACATTATCCTTTCAGTCTTATGTTTCAGTCTTATGTACCACACAATTGGGCAGTTCGGAAAGTAGCAACAGGTGGAACGATTCGGATGGGAATCAATGCACGTTCGGTTTTCCGCCAGCAATTTGCTGCGTTGAATGAGGCGGATTTAAGCACTACCTAAAGAGATTACGAAAAGACGGCTGCATACGAGATACTAGCAAATTGGTTTCTTCTGTCGTAGCTGTGATGATTATCATATTATTCTGAGTTTGTCGTTCCAATTACAGTCCAATTAGGGTATGTTGTTGCAAATTTCAGCCAGCATTAATTTTGAGGGAATTTTGTTACTTATTTCTTTGTTTCTGATAGTGAACACCACGATAGTCTACGTACGACTATCCTTTTAGTACTCAGGAAATTTTTGATTTTACATATTGCATCGGTAGCTGTTTCTCAATATGAACGGATTGAAGACAGTAAAAAATCAGTCGAACAATGCCTTTGCGATCACCTATTATAATCTGGCATGATGTATTGCAATACACAGCGAATAATCACTCCTGAGCCGCGTGTGAACACGTTTCCCGCTCATTCTTCCTTTCTGAATATAACTTCCATCTCTGATTACACACTGCATCTCAAGTAGAAGCGTAAAAATGTTTTTATTCATTATCAGTAAAACGAAAAAGTAGCAATAGAAGCATCGAAAAGATTGTTTCACATTTGACTTTTACAACAAAAAAAAAAACCTGGGTGCGTTCCATACCAAACAACAACCAAATGGTTGATCTTTAAATTAGAAGCAAAAACACATACACACATACACACATACATATAGGATCTTCTGGCCGTTCGTGTCGTGTGGCGTGATTCGCAATCACAAACACAATGCTCGGGAAATTACGCGTCCGACATTACGAGCAGCCAACCTTCAGGTCGTACAGATCGGTGCGCTTCTGCTCGAACACCGGTATCCGCTTGCGCACGTCGGTCAGCTCCTTCAGTACCAGATCCGCGACAACGATCTCCTGAAATTCGGTCGCCCGTTGAATGATGCGGCCCCACGGATCGACCACCAGCGAATGCCCGTACGGAATCAGTTTCGCGTGCGTATCCCGTGCCGGAGAGCAAAACGCCACAAACGCCTGATTGTCCAGGGCTCGCGCCTTCGCCAGTCACTCCCAGTGCTGCTCACCCGTCGGTACATCACAGACCGCCGGGTAGATCAGTAGATCGCAGCCCATCGTACGGTAGGCGGTGGCAAACTCGGCAAACCGCATATCCCAACAGATGCCGAGGCCGATGCGCGTTTCGCCGACGGTAAAGGTGGCATACTTGCTGCCCGCGGTAAACAGCTTCGTCTCGGCCACGGTCATCTTTCCGCTTAGGCTCGAATCGCACAGGTGCACCTGTAGAATGGCGGGGAAAATCCACCGAAAGATCATACACAAATTAAAGCGCTGCGTTATTGTGGGCGTTTGTTTTTTGGGTGTTTTGGGCGCACCTTTCGATATGTTGCCACCAGGTCACCTTCCGGGCCCCAGACGGTACAGGTGTTGTACAGCCGTCCACTGCACGACTCCACTATCGATCCACCGACGACGTGTACGCCGAAATCGCGCGCAGCATTCGACAGTGCGCGGCATGTCTCGCCGGCTGGGATTTCCTCCGCCACGTTTAGCAACGTATCTGCGGTGTACGGCGCATTAAAGCACTCCGGCAGCACGACCACATTTGCGTCCTTTTCCTTCTTCGCGATGCGTATCAGATCGATGGCATTTTTAAGGTTTTTCTCCTTGGAATCTACCACCCGCAACTGTATGAGCGCGATCTTGATCGTCATCTTGGTGGCTACACTCCCTGCTCTGCTATTGATCGATCGAGTCACTGCACTTTTCGGTACACCACACACACACACACGACTGCTGCCGCTCTGGACGGCCTCTCACGGTCAAGTGCGTTCCCGAACTAATAACGGTGCAGCTTGCACGCCTGGAACACTACCAACATCTGTTCGTTCGCGGGTTACGATCGCATGGATCCCAGGACGGCACACGCTATCAGCTTTGGCTGGTTTGACCCCCGGAAACCATACGGCGACCGGGTGACCGGGCGTATAGGGCTGAGATTTGTTTTGACGTTACGCACGATGAAACGGCTGCAGCTGTTTATTGCCGTGCTCTCTATCGATAAGCGAGAGCGAGGTGATGATGGTCGTGCCTGCGATGGGATGATGAAGATGCAAATTAGGGAAGCGGACGGTTAAAGATGGCAGGCGAAATGTCAAAAGCATGATTGATTGTTCTGTGCAGACAAGAATATTGAACGGTTTCAGTTCTATCGATTGGCACTAGTGCGAGGAAAGTGGTTTAATTGCCTTGTCGTTTAATTATTATGAAAATTAAATAATTCAAAAAGGAAACCTGCTAATGTTTTACGTACGTAGTTTTATAATACCGTAAGATGAGCATCTTTTTAAGATAAAAAAAATACAAATTTTATTGGCTAATAGTTAAAAAAGCGAGTTCAATCTACCTATGAATATTCCATGTTTTCGGTGATCGCAAGCAAGTAGATTCGATGTCTTCTTTCATCGTCTTCCTATCAAAAGAAATGATGATCCTTCATCTTGTTTCATCTTGAGCATAGTTATGTTTGCTAAAAGCTTTCTACAATAGTAATTTAAAATAAAACCCCAATGCCTCACTAAAGCGCAACACAGGCACCTCTTCTATTATTGATGCTTTACTGATACGGCTAGTGCACGAATGGTGATCGACATTTTGATAAACAATGCGATGTTTAGCTGTTGAAGATCATTAGCGTCATTATACACGATTGCGCCTGATGGGTAGGCACACGATGGGAGGTAGTAGAATTATAGTATCGATTTAAAAAAAGTAAATTGTTAGTAAATATTTACATTTTTCGCATCAGAATTTGGTAGTACGATTTCATTAAATTTCCTCACAGCAAGCTTCATTGTCAGCTTATTGGTGTGCATGTTTTGTTCTCGTATCAGTTTTCACGCGATAACGAGCAAGCGGATTAATCCCTTTTCTTAATTGCATATGCTTCCCGGAATCGATCGTCATCGATCGCCGTACCGCTTATCATAATGTGCAACCTCGCCCAACCTTTGCGCCAGCGTGCATCGCGTTTGTTAACACGTTAGCAAAATTACTGCAACCTTGGCACAGGCCGGTTCGATATCGCTGAAGCCTGTTTGGGTAGATTCTCCCAGGGGGTCGTCTGTGTATATAAACCATCCCCAGTGGCTGATCGGTAGTTGCTCGGGAACCTTCCAGCTGGTCCGATCATAGGCAAAGATGTCCACACTACGCGTAGCTTTGGTGCAGTTGTACGGTCGTCCGACGAAGCAGGAGTGCATTGCTAATGCGATCAGCCAGATTCGGCAAGCGAAGGATCGCGGTGCACGGTTGATCATTCTACCGGAGTGTTTCAACTCCCCGTACAGTACGGCCGAGTTTGGGCGGCATGCCGAGGAAATTCCACGCGGTGAAACGAGCCAAGCGCTGGCGAAGGTGGCGGCGGAACTCGGCGTCTATCTGGTCGGTGGTACATATCCGGAGCGCGAGGGCACCAGGCTGTACAACACCTGTCCCGTGTTTGGACCCAAGGGTGAACTGCTGTGCAAGTACAGGAAGCTGCATCTGTTCGATATGGACATCCCGGGGCGGTGTACCTTCCAGGAGTCGGCCGCACTGACCGCAGGCGATCGGTTGGCAACGTTCTCGATCGGATCGCTGAAGATTGGGCTTGGCATTTGTTGGGACAAGCGGTTCCCCGAGCTGGCGGCTTGCTACCGACAGCTGGGCTGTGATATGATGATCTTCCCGTCCGCGTTCGATCCGTACACGGGACCGCTGCACTGGGATCTGTTGGGGCGCGCGAGAGCTTTAGACAATCAGATGTTTGTGGCGCTGGTATCGCCGGCCCGCGACCCAACGACCGAGTACGTAGCGTACGGCTATTCGTTGATGTGCGATCCCTGGGGTCGGGTGCTGTGTCGGGCAAAGGAGGAGCAAGAATTGCTCATCACCGACATCGATCTCAAGATGTGCGGCGAGATTAAGCAGCAGATACCGATCCTGCGTCAGAAGCGGGGCGATATTTACGAACTAAAAGCTATGAAATAGCGGGCAAGCCATTGGAAATTCCACAGTTTGAGTGGCCACTTAGTCCACTCAATAACGCGGCACTAAATAAATCATAACAATCATGCTCCTACTATCTTATGGCTCCGATCAATTTAACCGAATGGCTCTATCTATCACTGAAAAAAAGGGGAAAAGTGTTTGCCCGGTATGAAAGATTGCTGCTTTGTAGTTCTTTCCTCTTCAGTGATCACCGATCGCAACCGATTCGTGACCATGGCATTCCGTTTGAAAGGGGCGTACAAGGGAAAACTTCACGAGAGAGAACCAACAGTTGATGTAATTAGCAATTTAATAGTTGTTTTATTCACCTTTTTGCTACGTACATTATACCGGTGCAGTTACCTTTTCTTTGAGTTTTTTTTCTTCTGCGTTTTGCGATCAGGCTGATCGTGGATAGGAGCTCTAACATAAGCCGCCTCAAAGCGCGTAAAACAAAGGAATCCCGGAGAGCCCGATCGCGCACGCCCAAGTGTAAATAAACATCTATGGCACGGAGGAAAGGGTGTTGGAAACCAAGTTGTGGAGTGTAGCGGTATAGGGGGCCGTAGGGTAGGAAAAAGTAACTATACAAACACAAGCACACAGATTTACATATACCGTAGACACACAAAGAGAGACAATTCATTCCACCTGAGCTTCAGAGTAGAGCAGGAACAGTAACATCTTAAACTCTAAAACGATCGTCGCCAGCTGGAATCGGTCGTTTGCATTGTTGCACTGTTTGGTATTGTGGCGGCCATTTTTCCTTATTTCCGTTCGTACAGCACCGGAAACGGGTGATCCTCGGCCGGTTGCAGCCAGTTCTCTTTGGAATATTCACAGTCTTCGGTTTCGATCACGTGGAAGGTGTACGCGTGCCGGCTACGGTCCGACTTGTTCGCATCGCTGCGGTGTACGGCCTGGCTGTGGATGAGGACGCACGAACCAGCCTTTACCGGCACGGCGACAAAGTTGGACTGCGGGTAGAGTGGTGCCGGCCGATCGTAGACTAGCAGCTCGTCCGCTCCCTTGTCCGGGTTGCGAATCCATCTGGGAGGGCGAAGAGAAAAGAACAACATTAAATAACGATTTGCACAACACTTAGTACTAATAACTACTAATAATCTTCTTCCTAGGCATAATAAACTCATTCTACATAGGCTCTCTAGACTTAATACTAGGCTTTGCTGCGGGAAGACCTCTCTATGGGAAGTTCTATATTTTAGAGTGCAAGATCGTGGTGATCGGTGCATAGATCACCAACTTCACCGTTCAAATAGCAGGATTGAAACCCACTTCATGAAATTTAGCTTAAAAAGGAAAGTGTCCTTGTAATGAAAGTGATTATTGGAATATGATCGACAGCAATACATAAAAAAATTAAATATTCTTGAATCAATGACTGTTTATAAGTAAAGTTTGAATTTATCATAAAAAAAAATTACTTATTTTCTTGATCACACCTTGAATGGATTAAGCGGGCCTTAACCAATTACGATAGTTACACCAAAGGCAAAGATCAAGAATACCTAAGGCTCAATCATCACACAATCGGCTGAGTTGAGTACAAAAACAGTATTGAAACTTGTCTAGATCTAGAAGATATTCATTTACATTATGCCATAACATTCAACGAAAGGCGTTGGAGTGGTACCTGACATGGAATCCAATGAAGATACAGGGTTTTCGATATTGTAAACTAGTTATTGGGTTTTGTCAACTGTGACTTTGGCGTCGTAAACCCTCAATGCGTCCAAGTCAACTCTATTCTGGTGCTAGTATGATGTATGTAACAGTCATTGTCAAGTGTGAGGGTTTTATTGATTTGGAACTAAAAAACGCAGTAATTGAGGGTTTACGATGCCAAAGTCACATTTGACGAGAACCGATAACTAGTTTACAATATCGAATTGGCTATGAGAACCCTGTAAGCAAAGGAAAAGTAGGACCGTACTGGCTGCAACTGAGTTCCCGCGCAAGAACCTAACAAAACGTTACAGCAACCACCACCACTTACCGACGATGGACTCCGCTTTTGTGTGAACCCTTGATGAAGTGTAGACACCCGTTCTGTAGCGTTGCATCCTCCAGCGGTATCCAGAATCCGATCGTGGTGCTCGGTTCCGTGTACAGGTACGTGGCGTCCTGATGGGATTTAACCTCCCCGCCAATGCCCGGATTCTTAAAGATGTACATACTCTGCGCTACGGCCGGCCGGCGAAAGCCCAGCTGCCAGCACACCTCCTTCACCCGATTCGAGAACGTAACCTCCTCGAAGGCCGGATGTTCGGTGTGCAGTGCGTGGCCCACCTTGTTCAGTGCGATTGCCGGATCAACCAGCAGTTCACCGTTTTCACCGACCGCACCTTCCTCGAAGAAGTAGCGCACCTTGTCGGCACTTTCGAGAAAGTACTGCTCCCGACTCTGGGCCGATTTGCTGTCCGCCTTGGCGCTGAACACTTTGCGCTCCTCCTTCGGTGCGTCCTTGTGTAAATTCTGGCCAACTTGCAACAGTTCCTGAACCTCGTCCGGTGTCAGAAAGTC
The DNA here is from genome assembly GCF_943734685.1 of Anopheles coluzzii. Lineage (NCBI taxonomy): Eukaryota > Metazoa > Arthropoda > Insecta > Diptera > Culicidae > Anopheles > Anopheles coluzzii. Next base: position 38,435,696 of record NC_064670.1, on the reverse strand, counting down.
ATCGATCACGGCGAAACCATCCTCACGGATCTGTACGGGAAGGAAGGGAGAAAGATAAAGAAATTATCACAAACATTCCACCCGATTGGTGTGTCACGTGCGGTTCATTTTGCCTGTTTTCGAAATTACTCATCGGTCGCGTGAGATAAAAGTGTGTTCTTTCACGATGGGTACCAGCGAGCGGGTGGGGTGACGCATCCGAGATCGCGCACTGAGAAACCACTCGGTCAAAGTAATGACAAACAAGCGCAACACGACCACAAAACATGAGGCAACCATTCACCCTCACGCAGGGCCAGGGCAGGACGCTGTCCTAAGAAGAGTAACCACGTTCTCTTCTCGAACCAAAACGGCGACGCTCGCGGTTGGGTTAAAAATAACAAAAATCCTCTTATTTCACGATCACCACGCCGATCGCCCAAACCACTGCCGCCACCACCATCACCCTCGCCAGAGGACGCCGTTTCGCGTCGTTAGTTTGAACGCAAAGTGCGTGCCTGTGTGTGTGCGTGTTTGTTACTTTGCTTCTTTCCGGAGCTGGCGGTGGACGCCGTTTGCATTGCACTTTTCGAGTGGATTTTCGGCGCATTGCATCATGCTGGCGGGGTGCGGGGTTGCATTGCGGCGGAGACACCGCAGTATGCGGATAATATTTTGTGTTATAATTAAAAACTCACCCGCCACTCGAAATACCGTGCGGAGGAGCCGAAAGTGACTTATCGTCATCGCTCTCTACAGGATGTTGCTTGGTTTGCCTTTTTTGTACACGGCCAGCGCGACCAGCGAAGGGAAGATGATCGTTTTGTGTATTATATTTGTGTCTGTGTTTGTGTGTCATACAGTGTGGTTGTGTGAGCAATCGCGAAGGAATGTGACTGAGTGTGCAGTGTTGCAGTTGTTTTTGTTGTTGCGGTTGTTTGGTTGAGGTAATGTGCTAAATTGACGAATCGTTAGTAATCGGTTAACCGATTTTGGTTTGCTGAAGAAGCGTCCAAGTTCATGACGTAGATTCTATGTCACGTTCCGCAAATACGCGGATTATTCATTGGATTTTTACTAAGAGATAGTAATCGATACAGTCAAATTGGTTATTTGCAATTTGGTTCGTTCTAAGACCTCTGAAGACCTTTTCATCCGAATTTAACGATTCGGGCCGGTAACAGATCACGGTATTTAAAAAATCAAAAGTTTAAACAAGCGGTCGTAAATTTTGGTCTGACCAATAAAAACAAGAAATGACCCTAGAAAAAACCTAAGATATGAAACATTATATCAACATTTGGATAGTAAATATGTTATTGGTTGATCTACAATGCTCAAAAGGTCATTTTAAACTCGCTAAGAGCAATAAGATGAATAGCTGTTTATTCGACCATATTCAATTGGTTTTAGAACTTATCTCACGCAAACTTATTTCACGTGTTCACAAATAAATTTTGGTTTAAATAGATATGATCAGCTTGATCAGTTTAGCACAAACAGATGCCCTTTAATGCCGTCACTGACAATCTACATTTTGGCAGGATGTGTTTGAAGATCAAGTCGCAAGCGTAGAACACCCACCGCTTAAGTAGAATAAATTGTCAAGAACACACACCCTCACACCCTATCCACTGTCGGTTTGGCACGTCTTTAACTATTTGTTCCAATACACCCTAAGTGGAGGCGAAGATGGCGTATCATCATGCCACCCTGAATGTGAACAAGTGGACGAAAAATAACACTTCCTCAAGCCGATCGTTAATGATTTCCACCCTGTTGCTCAATACACCAACAAGCCCCGGCAATCGTTGAATCCGTCGACCCACCGACCAGATGCTTCTGGCCACCATTCACCCCACACCGCTGGCATTCAAATAAATAGAGTGAATCATGGACAAATCCCACTGCCCACACACCCACTTGCTTGCCCGGTTTTGTAACAAGATCGCCCCACAACAACACCCCTCGCGGGTGTTAGTGTGTGAACGCGCGCGCGCTGCCGTATGCCGGGCGTAGGAAAGGAATGCGAATGCGTGCGCATAAACCACCGGGTACGGCGGCGACCGGCACGAAACGGTACGGCGCGCGTGCAAGTGCGTGAAAATGCACACATATGGTGCGAAGGAAATATATTTTCACCTGCACGCTTCTCTTCACACCGACCGAGATGAAAAGGGTGGGATGAAAGGCAGGCGACGACTGAGCCATCTCATTGACTCATTGGCGTGCGGTGCCGGCCAATGGCCATTGATGATGAAAATCTGGCTCTGTGCGTGCGCGTGTGTTTGTTCACGTTTTATTGCTTTTGTTGTAGCCCATCTGATCTGATTTTCTTGACCGGTTGCGGCGTGGAAAAATCTCTCGCAACACTGTGTGTGTGTTTGTTTTTTTATCCTTCTTTCTCTCTCTCTCTTTCTGTTAGTTTTGGGAAAGCCACACAACGGTTTAATGCGTTAAGGCGGCCTCGGCCCAGTACGGATCCATTGCCGGATGGCGAAAGCGCCGGAAACCGTTAGCGGCACAGCGTGCGACAGGTAATGGCAGGCGCGCGTGGTGTGTTGGCAAGGTAAGTTCATTAAAATTCAATTATTATTACACCGCCAACCCGAACACCGCAGGGACGGCGAGCGGAGCTGTCCGAAGCGGCGTGATGCGGTGGTACTATAGTTGGGTTTTCCTTATACGGTCACGCCCAGTGATTCGGTCATCCAAAAAAGGAAATCCACTTTGCCGCGTTGCTTTGTTGTCTGTCTGTCTGTCTTACCCGGCCCGGGTTGACACAAACACAGATTGAAGCAATTGCGAAGAACGAATTTGGCAGTTATGTCACTGGAAGCTGGCCACTGGCGGGTGTTTGAGAGGTCGCCTCAACGCTCAAGGTGGAGTGTGAAAAGTGAAAAGACTCGTAGCTGTTTGCGGTGACACGAAAACGCCTAATTTTAGCACGTCCATCTGACGTGCCGAAAGTGGTGGAATGTTTTGGGATATGTTGTTGTGTATCAACGCCATCCTTACCTACACCGATGAGCTTGAGTGGTTTACACGTGTTGATATTCGGCAAACACGTTTAACATTTCCGCACTGAAATACGCAAAACCCCGCCAACCTCGAATGGTCGTCTCCTTTGCACGCGCGGGGGTTCAAACTTTAATTCCTGCGCAATCCTGTTGCGCTGGCCACCGAAACCGTTCTCCACGGCACGGTCCCGCGGACCGGTGTTGTCCGTTAAATTGCACACGGTTTTCTAATTTTAGGTGCCTGAATGGTGTTCGTTGGTTGGGCGCAAGATCACGGGGAAAGAATTCACGAACTGCAAACTGCTTACCTGATCGATCAGACGGTTCCTCATGGTCGGGCAATTTCTAGAAGCTTTACTGCTACCCAACTGCTGCTCCAAGCACGCAGATGCACGATAAGCTTACAGTGACTCCGAAGGCCGAATGCGAACCGAATCACCAAACACAAACGATCACGATGGAGTGTTTGGTTTTGTTCTGGAATAATGTAGGGCTTATCTTATCGCAGTCCTTATGCCCTACCGTCACTTCACTGCTTCACACAGACAAACGCACTCAAAACCTTATCAATAATTTACTGAAAGCGATACTGCGTTGTTCACCGAGCTACGATCTAGTCGCGTCGGACATGCGAGCAAAACTACCGCGCGGACTCGCTCGGTGGCAGGGTTTTATGTTGGCCTCTCGACATTGTAAATCTCATGGACAAAGGCGAGTGGTAGCAGCATTCGTTCGAGAAGAGAAAAAATAACATTGAATCACTCTCTTCGCGATGCGCGCGCACATTCGTTGTTTACGTTTACAATACTCTCATGAGTGTAGGTCGGTTTGTTTTGGATCGTTTGAAGCATAGGGCTTGTAATATAAGCAGGGACTGTAAAAAAGCATTTGCTTATTTATTGAAGAATGTGAGCGAACAAATATTGTATATAAATGGAGAAAATACAACTTTATACTCATCAAAGCACAGACCGTGAGACATGCTAAGGATTAAAAACATTAATCCATTAATTAACATTAATCCGTTAAAAACATTACAACTTGACCTTAAAATTTCCTATGCTGATACAAACATATGTTGTTATAGCTAATTTAAAGATATGAAAACCAAACACAGAACATGATCAGAATAGATGAAATAAAAACATCAAGAAATATATATTTATTATTTCTATCCAATAATGTTTAAATCAACTTCTCTTCGCCTAACAAACCCTGTTGAAACTCTCTGATCGTGAGCACCCGCCACCATCATCTAAAGTTGTCCACTATCTCTTGAGTTACGCTTTGTTTACGTTTCGCTGATCACCAGCAGCAAGATCGAATCATCAGCTCTTCTGCCGTGCGTAATTGACCATGTGATTTTTTTTCACTACAGACGCAAAAAGAAAATGCAGTTTATTCAATTGAAATGGAATGGAACATTCAATTGCATTCCAAAGGTGGCGCAAAGCTCGAATGTGTTGTAGAGGGAGCGCGTGAAAAAATGTGCAGAAAGGATGTAATTATGAAATGAGTCCATATGGTTTTTTTTTGCATTCATAAAATGTATAATTTATTCAGTTTTTTACCCTCTTGTAAGGCGTATGCAAACATGCATTAAATGCAGTTTACAGCACATGCAACAAGTGTTTTTTGCGGTTTAATTGCCGGAAAAGCTCTCTGAGTGTAGGCGATGCAGTGAGATGAGTGGCTGCTGCATCTTTGGGATCTCATGCTCATGAGAGGTCTGCAATCGATCACAGGGTGATCAGATAGGATTGGTTTAGGTGAACACAAAAGTTAATAGAATATAAAGAGATATTAGATTTAAAAGAAGTACGATTTGTAAAAACCTTGTTAATCGATTTCTATGAATTCTTAATGACTAATGATTCATCACCGATCAATTGAATAGATCTTTTAAAGAAAAGCTGAAATTGAAAATCAACTTACAATAACATAGCTGGAGTGTTTACTGTTATTTAAACGAAAAAGATAAGGACAACTTTGTGAATAGCGTGAATAGTTTTATAAAAGCGTATTGAAAATAAGTGAGTAATGCGTTCCGGAGAAATTCGCGAACCTCGGATTTTTGCCATGTGTCGAATAGTATGTTTCAGCCAAAAAATTGTCGATACACATTATTTTTTGGTTAAATTATAGTACTTTTATGCACTTTATTTCTTATTTAATACAATTCGTGGTAAAAATTCGGTAAATTCTGATTTTTGGCGATTTCAAAATATTATTAAAAATTCAATTTATTTTGACAATTGTCGGAGAAAATTATATCGATTTGACTAATAAACTGTCAACGTTAAAAAAAGCGTCTTACTTGAGTGCCGTATAACTAGGAAAAAATATATTTGAAATATTTATTGTAATTCGTAAGCGTAAAGCTCAACTAATATAGTTATTTTGTTCATTAAACAAGCATCTTGTACTACTAAGCACCTGAAAGTATGCAATATGGTGTATTAATTTGTTTAAACGGTTGTTCGATAGCAAATTGGTTAATCGTAATAAAAAGTAACAAGAGAAATCATCTAATTTAACATTAATACTAGTGTATAGAGCAGTCCCATGATACAGTCGTCAACTCGTACAATCTTCCTCGTCTCCCCGAATAAAATAATGACAATCCGGCTGCGTAGTACTGACAAATAAGACTCGATAGCCTCTGTAGGCCTGTATGACCGCTTGGTTCTTTACTAGCGTATAACGAAGTTGATAGAGAAAAATAAAGATTCAGTTACATGATCTTTAACATATACAATTAAATTCTAAATATTTAAAACAATAGTGAGTAATATCATTTTTTCTCTGAAAAATTTCTTTCTTTACTGTAATAAAATAAACAAATTTTTCTATAATCAATGTGTTGAACAATGGCATCAATATATATTTTAAGACTAATATTGGTTTAGCTTAAAAAAATGAAAATAATAAAAAAAATTACAGCTTTCTTTTTCGTGTCGCTTGCCACAATAGGTAAATACAAAATTTCATGTCGCACAAATAGGTAAAATAAGCGAAGAAGCACCAAAATACATCGTTTAATGAGTGAGTAAAATTCACACGATCGCAAACACGGCCTGCCAGCTAATATCTTCATTAGCGTTCTCCCGTTCCGTATCAATCATCGATTTTCTGCCCTGCTAAATTTGATAGTAAAAGCGTATCCACTCCACCATTACCGTTCGTTACAGTCGCTCCGACAGCGCAGTAAAATCAAACAATGAATGCATCTGTCCCACATTTTGGTCCCACAAAATCTCCATCCCTCACTTGCTTATGATCGCTGGTTGGTCAAAACACAGCACAGCGCAAGAAGAAAGGTTTGCAATGGGAAATGGGATGGTTCCCGGCGGATGGTGCAAAAGTGACGTTAGGCTGAGAGAACGATAACAGCGAGCCGGTTTGCTGTGCGGCAGTGGGAAGGTAGACGATAGGTAGTCTACCGGATGAGACTAATTTTAGACAACGGTTTCCGTTTTTCCGTCGATCAGCGCAAGAAGAGTCGCAGCACAGCAAGACACGCGAAGGAGATAAACAGCGAGAGATGGAGGAAGCAAAAGAAAAGACATAACAATATTAACTAATAGTGGGGAGGAAAAACTAACCAGTGGATTGATAAGTGTGTGGCACATTGTGGTACCGGGCTGTAGGATGAAAGTATCCAAAGGCGTGTAGAAAAGTAGTATGCAGTATTACAGTAAAGTCGGCAATACTCGCATCGGTTGCAATGAAAGCATTGAGAAATAGCGACCTACTGCCGGGGTAGACAATTTATCGTCTTTTAACAGAACTCGTAAAACTTACCGTGCAATCAAATGGACGGCGGAAAAGTTACGCTGACATGGAAACGGTGGAACGGTATGCAAAACGAGAATAAATTATACAGCGTGGTGCAAGATTGCACCTAGCAGAAGCGGCCCCGAATGGACACTTTGCAGCCCGGGCCCGGGCCAACGAGATGAGTCTTGTTGCAGTGCCTAACAACCTACCGCGCCCCACCAGGGAAGCTGCCAGCAAAACAAAGAACTTTTCCAGACCGTCAAATTAACGGCAACGAACCTCTCAAGACGTCAGGTGCAGCGAAGATTTGATTTGCATTGAATGGTGGTGCAAGGTTCTTGAGCAGACGAATGCTCCAACTCAAATGCGGCTTGCACCGTGAAGTTGGCAAGCGTCAGCCGGTGGGCTAGAGGCATTAGGGCATCGCTTTTACGGGGCGTCATCGCGCGAATTGGCAACCTGCACGATGCGCTCGAACGGTCGTGAATTCCGGCCGACGGGTAACGGTTGCCAGCAGCGCAATAGAAAAGAAAAGAAAAAGGTTACATTATCGTCGGCGCCCTATCACGATTCGTCTGGGGCTAGTAGAACGCCTAGAACGTACTCCGTTCTCCGTTTCAGAAACTCCAGTTCAAGTGAATGGGAAGCGGACGTACCAGCTATTGGCCGGATAGGTTGCAAGCCCCATGGTTCACGGTCGTTACACTAGCCTCCCTAACCATTTGCTCGGGCCGTGACATTTAAGGGTAAGGAGAGGAAACGGACTACGCGTTATATTATCGTTAGATATGGGTGGAAGACGTGTAATATGTGTCCCTCCACCGAACAGAACTCCCGCGTAGATACCTTAATCCCTCATCGCATGATCCGACTAGCAGACACGCGCACACGATGCAAATAGATGAACGGAATGGAAATTAATTAATTTTCTAGCGAATTCAAAACCACTTTGAACCGCTTCAAGGCTACCAGTGGGCCAGTTCCCTGTTGTTTCCTCTTCATTTTTTGTGCTGCTATGATTGTGTTCACACGGATGATGTTTGGGTTAGATCGTTGGGTTGGCCATAGGAATCGACTTTGTTTACCGGAAGGAGCTCTGTTTCGAGCGAGGATCTTGTTATTACGGGCAGGCTTTTCTGCCTGCTCATTGTTGATCGTACTTGGGTTTGATTGGAATTGCACTTTTTGTTCAACTTTTGGGGAAGTACAGCGAAGGTCTTCCTGTTGCGATGTAGGCCACGAGCGAGGATTACCAGTCAATTTTGGAGGGACTTTAAATGTTGGTTTGCAGTTTCGCAGTGTGATCTTGGAGGATTGATCTTAAAGAGTGCTTTTGATCACAGTAGGCCTACTCTCTTGCGTACGACCATATGACGTACCCAGCCAGTAATAAGATCCAGCTTCAACAGCTCAACAATGGAGCAAACACCAATGGAAAAGCACTGCAAGTCGCGAGAATGCTTCCAGCCTCTCAGCGCAACATCACGACGAGAGCGTCAAAGTTATCCGAATCCGAACGACTCCACGCGAACGCGATCCATACTTATGCTCGTGCCCCATCGCGGCGGGCTTCATTTGGGCTTGGACCATTGCCCAGAGAACAGTTGGCTTTGGCTTCACTGGACCCCGTATTCCCGTGCTGGAGGTGATCTTGCACCAGAAGATCACAGTGGAAGTAGTGTAAGCAAGTGTGTGTGTGTGCAGGTGAATGTGTGCGCGTTTGTGTGTCCAGAGAAAAGAAACGGGACTCTTGCTCCCACAAGGGAAGCCCAAGCTGTGTTGGGCTTTGAGGTTGCTCACGCAGAAAGTGAAGTAGTGCAGCAAAACAAAACGATCGCTAGGGAACGCTAGCGAGCGACGGGGAAACTAAAACGAACGGGACTTGGGTGTGTGTTTTTTTTTGCTAGAAAACCCTGGAAGTTGAAATCAAAGTCGATACGACACAAAAAAAGGAAGACCAGTTCGGAACCGATTAAAAGTGAACCTTTCGGAAGAGACGTATTAAAAGTGAACTGTTCCCCCAATCTGAAGGACCTTTTGGTGTTTAAAGTGTGTATTGTGATCTAACCAGCCAAGACTGGCTTAAGACGTGTCGTATCATCCTACAGCGGAATAACCGTTAGCAGTAGCACCAGGTGGAGAAAATGTTGCTAACGAGCGGCAGTACCAGCAGCGTCCGGCAGCGATCGAGAGTGATCGTTTCCGTCGCTAGCATGATTTTGATCTGTAAGTCATTTGTGCTATCTTAGGCTTATGTCTGTAAACTTCTTCTACCGCGTCTGTTAGTGGCTGTGTATGCTTTTTGTGTAAGATCGCATTAGTTGGCTTCAAATTATCTGTACTTTGAACATCAAACAAAAATCCAACCAGCACAGAAACGGATCGTCTGATGACGATCATTATTGACGCGTGCAAGGCGCTGAGATTTGGGTCAATTGTGGACCAGGTATGCGCTTGTTCCGCTTTACACTCGCACAACCCGTCGTCCCAGGTTGAAGAATGTGTGCCACGATGCTATGATGAATTCAGGCTTCCATTTCACCCAGACGCTACTATCATTGCACCCAGCACGTTGGATTGTCGGGCAAGGCATCTCCACTCTCGATCCACCGTCAGGAGGGAGCTACAAAAAGCAAAAGCTTCGCAATAGCTGAGCGTTAGAAGCAGCAAGATTGCGGGGAACTGTAATACAGCCCCTTGATCTTACACGTCTTACAGATCTTGACGTGATGAAGAGTCATGCCCCTTATTTTTGTGTCCATTCATCCTAGCGGGCCTCCCGTGCCATCCCCATTCCGGTTGGGCCAGATTTGTTGCTCCCCTGCTGACCGTACCAGTACCAGGGTGGCTGAAAATTATCGTGTGCCGGTTCCCCAGTTCCATCGGATGGAATCCGTGCGCAGTGATACCCGTCCCGAGTGGCCGGGCCGGGCCGACATCATAATTAATAATGGCGCTGCGTATTGAGCGTGAATAAAAATTCACAATTTTCGAATGGCAAGACCCAAATATATGGCTAGTTTGATAGTAGTTCCCCCCACCCCTCGCCACATAATGTGCCTGGTTCGATTTGTTTTTCTCCGCGGGTTGGCCGTGTTGGCCAACTTTCGGTTCCTGCTGCGCTCACCTCGGCAGTTGTGCAGTTTTTCTTAAGTATGGGTCGGGGAGGGGAGCTGGCGGCGGCAACTATATTGCCTTCTCCTCCCTCTCTTCCTTCTCTTCCTCTTCGTCTTGGATGATTGCTTCCCCGTGTCCCGTGTTGGCTTTCACGATTTCACTCTTCCCGACCGTTCCTTCAACCGATCGCGGAAAAGCGGAAGGCGAAAGACGGGAGTGGGGCTGATCTCGGTCAGCGTTGATCATCTTGCCGGTCTCGATTTTGCCCGTGCCTCTTGCGCGATACTTGCTGCTATCAATTTGGCCGACGGTTGGAAAAGTGGCGGTCCACGGAAAAGTGTCCGCTACTGTTGACGGGACGGTGCCGTACAACAAAGTAAGCAAGAAGAAAACAAAGCACCCGAAAAAGCGCACCCGTCCGGCCCGTCCGGAGTCGCGCTTCCCGTTGAGTCACTTGGCCGTGAAATGGATTTGAATAATTATGCTCGCTACATACGGTTGGGCTCGTAAAGACACATACACTAAACATACCCACATACACAAACACACCATACAGGCGCACAAAGGCACAGGTTTGGTGGGCACAGCAAGTGAGCGTCGAGCGCTTGGAAAAGGGAAATTTTGACCCAAATATTTCGGTGCTGGCTTCGTGTGAGCTTTTCGAGCGAGATGTCTGCTTTTTTATATACATTTTTTTGCAATTAATAACAGCCGCTTCGCTGTGGCGTATCCGTCTGCTTTTGGCTGGAACGGAACTGGAGCGTTACTGGAGTGTTTGCGCTTGTTTGGAATTAAATGACGACAATTTTTTTTGGAGCACCCCCAAGATGAGGCTTATTTTTGGATGGTTCGGTTCAATTTTGCTCAGTTGAAATCATATCACTACAAGGTGCGAGCTCCTATCTGGCGGGGAGAGGGCTTTTCTCTTTTGAGGCGGAGAAACGAAGCAAATGGACTGCAATCAGGAGACACTGTGCTACATTTATTGCTGGAATGAATTAGTGTGATCAGTGCGAAAAGCGAAATGAATACATCGAGCAAGTCTTTGAAGAAGGGGTAGAAGTTCAGGTTGCATTGCCATTACTGTAGCGCAAACGTTCGTTCAATGGTGTAAATATTAAAAAGTAACAAAATACGTCTGGATTTGGGGTTGAGAAAAGGACCAATAGTAAGGAGATGTCGAGGTAGTCGTATGTAGACTATGCATCGTGTATAGCTGTAATTGAAGAGTCGATAGCTAGAATATAACATGTGCTAGGTCAAATGTTTTTGAGAATACACGTATAAGTTTTATCACTATAAGCATCTACACGTTAGATACATTCAATTTCAGGTGGCTGGAAATGTTAATGAATGGAAATAAGATAGAAATTATAAAAAATCTGTTACTGTGAACACCATGAGAACATCAAAATGGGTGTATCTCAAGCGGGTCTTTGGTATGTAGTTAATACGATACTAACAGTGTTTTTTTAAACACAATTTATTGTTGAAAATCTCAAATTAAATGATGTATAAGTAAGGTTCTTAATCATCCCAACAAAAAAAAAAAAGGAAAATGGAATATCAATCTATTAAAACAAACTGAGAAGCTACAACAAACAAACGTCAGCAAAGTGGACCACAAGCTAGCGAAATAACAAGAACAACTCGCTAAGAGAAACACACCACCGACACCGCCGAAACCCGTCAAGCAACTCCAACAACCGGGGAAGCACGGCAACGCCAGCTCCGATGTCCAGCTGTGTGCAAAACCTTTCGATTGGTGGTGTAGATCGATTGTTGCATCTTCAACCGGCGGGCGCACACACGGTTTCGCGGGCTCACGGTTGCAACGGGAACCGACGAAAGGCTGGGTGGGGTGGGCACACACCGTGTGTGAGGCACCGCTATTTATCAAAGGTTAAAACGATTATGCAAATGTTGTTCCCCTCCCCATCGGTGGCAGGGGCAGGGGGTGTGATCGCTGATTTTTTTTTGTTTTGTTCGTGTGTTTGTGATGGTGCTTTGCGTCTGCACTGTATATCTTCTCTGCTTCACACGGTTAATTTCTTAACACGATCAACGCCTAATCCCATCTGAATGCGGCCAGCGAGCGCACGGTCGCGTGCGCAAGGCATACGAAGATGATCTTGCGATCGGGCTGCGATCTCGCTCGCGCGGGAAGGTGAGCGATGGGATGGGAGGGCCGCTTGGTTTGCGCGTAGAATTGCCAGCCTGTTTCATTCGAGCGGTTCAACGGTCGGTGGGAAAAAACGGAAAAAGGCCAGCGGCCTTTTTGGGGTCATCGAGTGGCGAGCGCGATATGCAAAGCCGTTTGCGGGCCGAACTTTAGGATTGAGTAACGTTTTTGTTAACGTGGCATTGAGAAAGCATTAAAGCGGGTGCACAATTAAGTTATTAATTGGATGCAGTTAAACCATAGAAACTGATTGTTTGTATTGATTGTTTGTATGAGAAATACATGAAAGAGTGTTTCTTATTTTAATAAACAATTGTTAGTATTTGAGCTCAATTATTATGCAGCAAAGTTGATGGCCCATAGAGCATAGAAATGGTACGAACAGTGTTCTGGTCAATTCAGCCAATCTCCAACGCTTCGTTTGTGTAAAATGTGCTAAAAATTCACCAAAAGAAGTCATAAAAGAAGCGAACAGGACGGGTTGGCTTTAGCCAACTACCATAAATCGATACCTCGAGATTTGTCTTCCGTTGCGAACGTTCGATCCCTTTCGCTTTTCGGTCACAGCGTTGGAAGAGGTTTAATGCTTGTACATTTTTTTGTTTCTTCTTGTTCTGTCTGGTTTCTTCGTCTGAATTTTGTGTCATCTATTCAGTTGTCATGTTTATTCACAAGACGGGGGACAAAAGCACCACCGTTTGTGTGTGAGTGTCGTTTGCAACGCTTAACAAAACCATTGACCGCTTTCCGATGGTGCAAGAAGTGGTAAAAGCATCCCTTTCGCTTTAATCAACCATATTAAAAGGAAGCATCTTTTCCGACGCAATGTCTGGCTGGTGACAGATTGCGCAGATCCCATACCGAGCGGTTTGAGGCTACGATCGTAAAGTTGTACTATTTATTGTACGGTTGAACCATACGGTGGTCTGTCAAGTACGCACAAGGTACTTGGCTGTGATCGTTTACGGCTTGCGGTACATTTGTTAGCCTAGGAAAACTTAATTTGCTTTCTAACTACCGCTCGGTTAGGGTTTAATGATATAGAAAGAAGTTCCTTGCGTAAGGCTAGTTGCCGTTGGACGATATTTCATGTTTGCCTTTCCTGAACCACACTTTATCACGGCGAAATGTGATGCATTAAGCTACATCTAACAATTGATATCACACAGTACAGGGAAAGCACAGGTTCAACCGCACACAGCTCAAACACACTGATTATCACGCTAATAAGCCCGCCAATGTCCTACCGAGGAAAGTGGCTCTTACATCACGTTTTGTTCTGTAAGGGATCCGTTTCAGTAGCGCTAGTCTTGGACGCTCGCTTGGTGCAGCTAACTATATGTTAATTTACCACTGTTCCCGTGCACGCTCGCACCAGTGCCGGTTGCATCCGGCAAAAGAACGAGTCCCCGTCCACCCGGGATCGTTACGCGCCTGAAGTAGGGCGAAGGAGGAGGGTTCATCGATTGCGCAACTTTACGATCATGTCGCAATACAGAAATGGCACAGCGGTTTTGGTGTTGTGTGTTGTGTTTCGTAGCCTTTTTATCTTTATTTTTCCTTTACTGGCACGCTCTTTCCAATCGAGCAAGCTTTCTGAGCGATGAGGTAAGCTTCTACGTCAGTCAGGCTGTCATCAGGCTTTATTTATCTTTTTTGGGATGCTTGTATTTTTCTTCGTACCATCATTGCATACAACTTTTTTTTTAAGATTAAGCAAAAGAATGAATAATTCCGCTGGTCGATTGATTCAATTGATGCCCTTTTTTGGGGATAAAGAGTGCTAATCATTCGCAAAATGTTGGCTTTGGAAGGGCATCTTCGGCTTGGGCAGGGAGATTCAATTGACTTGGAAAACCATCAGCAGCGAGTTGATCGTGCCGGTGCTAGAATACGTTGCCAACACGTCATGTTAAGCACCAGTTCGGGTCGATGGACCCGGCCGAAGCACGCTGTCAAAACTTTCACCCGGACGGAGTTGCGGCATTCCCGTTTGCTCCCAAAATGGAACCGAACATAAAGAATTTGATATGACTGAGGGAGGAAAAATCACTTTTGTTTTCCTTTCGCCATCCCCAACCGAGACCGGTGAGCTCGTCCGGTCCCAGGGCCAGGGTTTCACACGCTAGCCGGGCAAAAAGGTATGTTAATTATACCGAGCACTCTGGTTGTGCGAGGAGAAGGAAAAGGCACCCCGAGCCCAACCATTAGAGCCAATCAATCAAACGACGCCAACAATGACATAGGTGTCGAGATGTATGCTGAACGATCGAGAGTGAAAGACGCTAGAGCGTGTGCGTTTGGGGACCGTAAGTGTCCTCTTATCCTTTGGCAGCCTTGCAGCAGAGGTTGCGCTTTCCAATGCTTTCGCGCCCAGTTGGAAAGACAATCGTTCGACTAACTTCACCTCTGGGTACGGTCGGATTTACGATCGCACACGCTTTACGACACTCTCAACTCTGTCCGCGCCCTTCAATCAAAAGGTGGGGCTTGGGCCAGGGGATCGGGTTGTAGACACGACATCAATCGACAGGCCACAGGCTCGACAAACATTATAAAACCCTCCGGCCCAATTTAACCGTGCCGGGTTAGGCTGGGCTACGGTAGATCGCTGAGAAAGTACTTTCCTTCCGGCGGCAGCGAAAGAATTTCGTCGCTCACACAAACTCATTACAAAGCTTCTTCAAATGTGTGTGTGTGTTGGCTGGGCTGGTGGGGTTCAGGGTGCGGTAGATTAATGGACGAAAAGTCTTTCGTTGTAACAACCCTCCGGCAGTGGTGAGATGAAGCGAGGGAAAATGAAAGGGAAACTCCAATTAATTTAAGACGTTACAAATGTGTTTCATTTTTGCTTTTCTTTGGGAAGTTGCCTGGCTCCCAAACCGGTTCCTGTAGTCGGGTAAAATCGGTGCGGACATTTGCGCGGACATTGAAAAATGGGAAGTCACTGCGAAAAACGTCATGCTTTATACACTCTTCTTTGCGAAATGGATATGCTAATCGGAAGCTTGTTTGGTTTGTTGTGGTTATTCTTTCTCTGTTTCTTGGTCATTTGCCTCGCGATCAGGCAACGAACCATGGCAATAGCCATGTCGATGTGATTAATGGAAATAATTTAAAAAAATATACTATGCTTCGTTTCCTTTTATTTGCAGGTTTCCTCGCGGACCAGACTAGCGCACTGCAGGGATACTATGGTACCAAGATTGGAGATCTTTCTGAGCTGCATCATGGTGTGTCCGGTTCGGTCTATGCGGTGGATGCCAGGACTCTGTTTCTGAAGAACTTCAACTACGACGGTGAAGGTCCCGGTAAGTGACGACGTGTCGTCTCTCTCACAGTTTATAATTTCCAACAGAATGATCATTATCGTTAGGACTGCTTCCCGCTGGTTGGAGCTAGTGGTTACCTAACAAACGTTTATTTTATCTACCAACGCTAAAATGCTACTGCACCTCTGTTAATGTTTCCCACACCACAGCTGCCTACTTCTACGTCGGTAATACGCGAGCCCCTAGCAATAAGGGTGCGCATCGTCTGCGGGATGAGCGGGGCCGGGCCGGCGTGCTGAGGCGGTATCGTAACGAGGACATTACGCTCTCGCTGCCGGAGGGCAAGACGCTGCGCGACATTCGCTGGTTCTCCGTGTGGTGCGATGACTTCTCGGTCAACTTTGGTGATGTGCAGATACGGAACGATCTGGACTTTCCGCGCCCGACCAAGATCGCGGGCCTGAGCGGGGTGCACGATGTCAGCTCGGACAACATCGTGATCGTCGATGCGCAAACGCTGCTCGTACCCAACTTCAGCTACGATGGCGAAGCACCAGGTAGGTGGAATATAGGGAAAGTGGAGGGGAATGTGTCAAACATTCAATTCTTCACTGGGATCATGTAAAACAGGAGAGAAAACTTCGTCCAAGCCGTGGCTTCGTAGGTGGAAACACGCAGTCATTAGTTGAAAAAATAACAACCTCAAGACTCTCATGGTTATGCTAAAAGTAAAGGAGTCATGGCATTTATTTAATCGGACCCTTTTTTAATCTCCTTTCAATTGCTTCAGATGCCAAGTTTTGGGTGGGACGCGGGCCAGCACCGACATCGCAGGGTATTCGCATCCCAGACGAGAATGGCAAGGAGACACCGCTGCGTCGCTACGACAAGAAGACGATCGTTCTGACCCTGCCCGGTGATCTGACCGTGTTCGACATTGGTCACTTTGGTGTGTGGTGCGAGGCATTCACTGTCGACTTTGGGCACGTGCGCATCCCGGACCAGATCAATGTGCCACCGTCGCTGAAGATGCTTGGCATCAGCCCACAGGTAACTAATGGCAACCAGCGACGTAAACCCGGTCGCCCAGCGGTTAGCGGAAGCTCCGGCAGCTCTGGTGGGCTGCTGGACTACGTTGGCTCACTGCTGTTCTAGATGGAGATGGGATCGGTTGTTTTGTTCAGTCTTCATCACTGTCCAACGATGCTTAGGATGGGAGACATAACGAACACGGGCACTCAGGTTGAAGGGTAGGGTGAAACACTCATCTAATGCTGCCACAATGTTTACTCACACTTTCATTGTCTGTGTTACTTACCACACATCCGTGTATCATATCAGGCACCCATAACAACTACTTTAAACAAAAACATTGGATTGGTTTGAAATCAAAACAAACTTTTTTACACACTTTACATGCTCGAATTCATTTTATTTCACGAAAAACTTTATTGCAAACAAACCCTTTTTCACTTACAACATATCATGCACCTTAGGTATCAGTACTGTGAGGTTCGCTTCATTCCGCAGCAGTGATCTACGATCAACCAGCCAAATACTTCTGGTGCTATATATGTATCCCAAACCTTACTTTCGTTTGCAGCGATCGCGTTCGCCGTAAAAAAGGGTCAGTGAGATCAGCGATCGCTGCTCGAGCTCTGGAAAAAGCAGCGATCTACTCGAATGCCTATCTTTAAGTACATAACTATTTAATGTAAACACGTTTTGCTTAAGGACGCAAAACGCAGAAATGGTATTGTTAGTGTTACTGTACTTTCCGTAAACACGTGTGGGAGATCTTGGTGGAAATGATATTTTGTGCAGAAAAATTATGAAAATTTTAAATTATCTCATTAATCTCCCATTGCAAAACAAAGCAAACGAATTTGTAATATTGTTCGAGAGCTATGAAATTGAAGAACATTTGAGAAGAGTCCCGTGACATCCTTTTAGGTTGTAAATAAATATTCCACTACAAAAATGTAAATTGATTGTCTTTTTGTTATTAAAATTACTAACAAATGTAAACTAAATGCGTGATTGTTGAGTATCGTTAATCGCACTATTTTATAACGTATAATTGGACGAAAGTATTCGATTTTTCATCGTAATTGCACTCTACACGGTCGGGTAGTAATTGCTTTACCAGCTGACAACAACAAACAAGCTAATAATAAAGGACAATGTCGTGCATCTAGAAAAAAAACAAGCGAAAAACGTTTGGCTACGCGAATGTGAAGAATGTGCGTACGGTGCCGCGATGTGCGCGAATGGCTGGTAGTTACAAGCCCACTCTCGCCAGCAAAACCCACCAAGCAACGCAAGTTCATTGACATCGGATTGGCGCTAAAAGCTTTCAAGTCGAACCAAGCGGGAAGCCTGTACGCGTTATTTGTCACATGCTTTTATCTCCAGCCGTCACATACAGCCGTAGGTGCCTAGCGGAACTGCCTCGTGAGTAATTAACTAATCCTATTATCGCTAAGTGCTGCCTGGTGGAATGCATCCGTGAGATGCAACAATTGCTGCAATTGATCACGGGCAGTAGCGTCGGCAGCCGCGCCGAGACGTTACGCACCGCGTCACCGCGTTCATCGTTACCTCCAACAACACGGTCGGCGTTGTTAGCAGCAAAATGGAAACGCAAACCGCTTGCATTGTTTCGTGTAAATAATTGTTTCGTACAGTAGTCACCGTGGTTACAGATGTTCGCGCATCGATACTTTTCCGCTTGCCGCTTGTGAAAAGCGTTTGAAATTATATGAGATCAACCGATCGATCGACGTGCTCAATCTGGGCGGAGGCCGAGATGCTTCGTTGGAGTGGCGTGCGTAAGTAGGAAACATCGCTTGGAAACGATCTAACCCAATTGTTGTGCTTCGTGCTTGGTGAGTGTGAGAGAGAGCAGCGAACGCAATTAAGTGATTGTAAATAGGTAGCTTTAGCATTGCTGCTAGCTTGCAGGTTTGCAAGTATATGTAAATAGATGCATATTAATTTGGGAGGTGGGTTTGTTTTGCTACAGCCAATAAAAATTGAAGCACTGGTTCGTGAAGCTGGGATAAAGACTTCAAATTTATTGTTTATAGTGTGGCGAGTTTTCCATTAATTATCAATCATTGTTTGCTACTTTTTTACACGCTCACACCAATAGTCGAAGCTGAACTGTGAAGTCCTGCTCGATGAGTTGGCCTTTGAGGTTCGTTGGGCCGTCGCCGGTGAAAGTGTGGTCGTACAGCTTGTTGCAAAGTTGGGTAGGTATCTGGGATTGACTAGAAAAAATATCTTCAACGGTGTTTATACTAACCTTAATAACTGTTCACTTCTGCAAACTTTTTAAAGATGACGGCGAGTACATGTCGTTCGGCGTTTCACCCAATCCACAGCAGAGCCAGATGGTGGGAGCCGATGTAGCCGTAGTCTGGGTAGATAAGGCAACGGGCAAGGGCTACGCACAGGACTACTATCTTGATGCTAAATCGCAGTGTTCGGGTGGACGTGGCAGCTGTCCTGATACACGCATTACCGAGAATAGTAACTCAATCCGGCTGCTAAATGCGGCCATGGTAAACGGTTACTCGATCGTCACGTACCAGCGTCCGCTGCGTGCTGCGGACCATCTCGATCTGCCCGTGTTTACCAACGCATCGCAGGCGATCATCTGGGCCGTAGGTCCGTTGAATCAGCGCTACGAGGTGTCGTACCATTCGCACTATCTGAAGGGTAACAAGCTGATTGACTTTGGGCGCCAACCGTTCTGGAACTGTCCGACGCCGGAATCCGACCAGAAGCAGCCAGAACAGCCACAAAAGCTGTCCTCGGGCGCTGCGCCCAGCTATGGTGGTGGCAATCGACGGGAGGATGTAGCGAACAGTGTGCAGCAGCAGCGGCCACAGGTGCCGGCAACGGCGAGACCGCCAGCGAAACCAGGTGCATGGGACATTCCTCCGATCCAGTGCTACGAACCGGAGGACGGCGTGTTCTACGCTCAGATGGGCCCCACCGGTGGCAAACAAGGATATCCAGCTATTACGGGTAAAAACCTTGCGGGGTTTGCGGGTGTGTGTACGAGCGATATACTAATGCGAATGATCGATTGCAGGCCATGTCGGATGGGGAATTTCGTGGTATATCAATGGTCTTTTGATTCCCGAGATTAACGTGGTTCGTGGTAAGACGTACACATTTGTTGTTGAGGGTGGGCTGGATCCTAACGTACCGGCAAAGTACCATCCTTTCTACATTACGGATGACTCAGTCGGGGGATATGAACATCAATCGGAGGAAGATCGTAAGGTAGGCTAGATCACCATACGCAATCGTTGTTAGTGGATGTCACTCAAGTATTTTTCCATTATTTTCGCAGAACATTCGCATCTTTGCCGGTGTACATCGTAGTCGTAGCGGAAAGCTTGTGCCGACCGGTGTTGGACGCCTCTGCAACTGGACGCCAAATCCGGATGGACCACCGTCGGACGAATATCCTTCGTTTGGTGCGTACCAGCGCAGCCTGTCGCTGAAGTGTGATGTTGGTGAGCCGGGCATCATCACCTGGACGCCGGATGCGGACACCCCGGACACGGTGTACTACCAATGCTTTACCCACCGTTACCTGGGCTGGCGCATCAACGTTCACGACGCGTGCGATGTGGCACAGCCAAGCGAGCTGGACGAGGTGTACGCCGAACCGAATGAGGGCATCTCTGTGGAGGAATCGATCCGACATGAGTCGAAAGTGCTGCCGGCAGATAACTTCCTACAGCAGCATGAAAACTTCCTACAAAAGCACGAGCTGGATTTGATCAAGCACCACAAGATGACGCCGGACACGAAGAAGGAAGAGTCGTTTGACATTAACCTGGAAGAGAACCCCGAGATGACTCGCATCATTGAGGATGGCATTCGGGCGGCGGAAGAGCTGGAAGAGAAGCTGCGTGCAAATCAGACGGTGGAGAGCGTCAATCAAACCATACCGCATCAGCATCACCCGGGCCATCCGGGTTTCGGTCCCGGTCCCGGTCCCCATGGACACCGTCACCCGCCTCCACCCGGATATCATGGTTCGGCAAAACCAATTCTTTCCTCGTCCGGATTACCAGTTTTTCTGCGCCCACCAAACAGCGGTCCAATGTTCCGCCCGGTGAAGCTGCCCGTGCGTCGTCCGATCGGGATCGAGCGTCGCCCGATGCACGGCCCGAGCCGTCCTACGCGGCCATTCGTTATCCCGCAACCATCGATGATCGTGAGCCACTACCAGAAGCCGGTCGCACCGTTGATGCGTCCGTTCGTGGCGAAGGGTAAGATGCCGATCAAGGCGATCGCACCGATCCTGCTGCTGGGTGAACCGACCGAAATTAAACCCTTCCGCAAGGGACCCTCGGTGGAGATGATGGTGGCGAAACCGCCGAAACAGATCTCGGGTGGTGAGCAGCGACCGCCCAGCTCACCGGGTGGTCCACCATTCGCCCTGCCGGACATGCCACCACAATTAACGATGAGCTTGAAGAAGAACGAACCGGTGCCGATCACGTTGCCGATACGGCACACGAAACCGGTGAAGGAATCACTGAAGCCCAACATTAAACCCATCTTCAAGACGCCGTACGATGTGTCGGAATCGAAAATGTCGTACGAAACGCATGCGGCTAATCACGGCTTCGAGCCCAGCTCGGTCGTAGTGGAGAGTGGCTTTAAGCCGATCTACCGCCGCAAGGACGATTACGATCTCGAGTTTGAGGACAACAGGGCACATGGGTTCTTGCGCCGCCAGGACGACGACATCGACGAAGCGATCGAGAGCGATGCGCTGATGATCCACGGGGAGGACGAACCGTCGAAGCAAACGTTCGAGCCGATGTTTATTCCCTCGCCGTTGGATAGTATGGCGATGGCACAGGTGAAACCGTCCGCTGGCCCGGCCCGTGAATCGGCCACGAAGCGCAACGTCGAAATTCTGCCAGACGAAACGGCCGACGTGGTGGGCGAAGGGCAGGACGCGTTGGGCGCTGCAAACGAACGGGTCGATCCGTTCTATCTACCACCGATCGGGTCGGACGGGTCGGTTGTTTCTTTCGATGGCAAAGCCGTGCTGGACATGTCGCTCGTCAACGGACCTACGGCGGTTTCGCACCAGAGCGAACCGCTGCCACCGGTCGGTGGTCCGGGCACAAAGGCGGAACAGCTGCTGCGCGAAACTCCCCAGTTTGGCCCGTTCCGTGGGGAGTATCCGCCGATAGCGGCGTATCTGGCACCGGACACGGCCGCTATCTACGGTACGCGTGGTTCGTCTGCTGTCCAGCCACCGGTGTCGGAGTACGCGAATCCGCTGCTCCCGGGTGGCATCAATGCGCAGGACAGTGCGAGCAGTGAGCATCAGTCCGGAGCGGCCGGTAAACCGATCTCGACCAAGCTTTCGATTGTCAAACCGATGGCAAGCTCACACGAGGATCCGATCCCGTACGAAGAGACAGACTCGGACATGGGACGAGCTCGGAGCAAACGATCGGCCCATCATCATCCGGATCATAAAGGTGACAGCCACGACGATGGTTGGCAACCGATGGCGACGGGCGTTGGTGCTAATGCAGGAAGCAGTTGGTGTACAGTAATGCTGGGACTTGTGTTTGCGGTTGCGCCCACAATTTTGCTACGACGAACGGTGGTGGCGTGAGACGTGTGATCGTCTGTACGAGGGGCAGGACGCGCACGGGATGCAGTATTAGCGGGTAGTTGTGGAGCGGTCGAGGAGCACGGTAGAATTAGCATTTTATTTAAAATAGTGAAACACGCACGTTGATTAGAGCAACAAAAACCACTTCGGTTATAGGTAGAGATGGGGAAAAACGGTTATCTAGCGAGCGTGCAGATGGAAGCGAGTAAGCAGCAGGTTAACTTAAACGAGAAACATCGGATAGATTGCATAAGAAGATCTACATCTGCTTGGGTTGTGCAAGGCAACGCTCACACAGTCTATTTGTTGTGAGTTGTAAATAAAGTTGAAAATTGACAGAAAAATATTCCATTTCATATTATGTTGAGTAGGCCGAAGGTGAAGGGTGGTAAGCGATCGTGTTCATGTGTTATTCCTTTGCTTTGTGTCTTTTGGGCTTTCTATTTTCACTCAAGCTTAATCAGATCTTTAACCTCCTTCTAAGCAAGCGCAGAATCTCCTCCTGTCCCCAGAGCTGTGCGTAGTAGAGCGGTGTCAGCCGTAGCCTGTCCTTCACCTTCAGTCGGCACTTTCGTTCCAGCAGATGGCGCACGATATCGACGCATGTGCGCATGTAGAGCGCCCGGAAGATCAGTGTCCACTGGCAGCGATCGCGTGTCTCCGCACTGACACCCTGGGCCAGCACGTACTTCAGCATGTTCACATCGTTCGCATCGACCGCATAATGTCCCACCGTCATACCGACACAGTTCTGTGCCTGCACGTTGGCACCCCGCTCGATGAGATGACGCACCAGCGTCAGATTGCGCCGGTACACTGCCAGATGCAGGGGCGTTACGCCCGTATCCGGAACGCCCAGATCGATGTTGGCGCCCGCATCGAGCAGCGCATTGATCAGCTCGAGGCTGTTGCTCCGCACGGCCAGATACAGGAACGTTTCACCGTGCACGGGCACGTTGACCAGCTCGGGGCGAGCGTGAAGTAGCCGCTTCACCAAACCGGGCTGACACTTTTTGACCGCCCGGTAAAGGCCCATCGTCGAGGGGATGTTTGGCAGGGTGCACGCTTTGAAGATGGGCGACTGATAGGCGTACTGGAAGTCGGCACCGTCCGACGGTTGATGCAGGATGCTTGCCCGAAACGAGTAGCAGAGGTTCTGCTCGAGGCAGCGCACGGTTAGGGTCGTACCGGCGCCCCAGTACACCGTTTCCCAGCGATCCCGCTTGACGCTGTAGCACTTTTCCACCTTGAACAGATCGTACGGCACAGCGAGCGGGTTCCGGAATGTCCACTGGAAGGTAATCGAGGAGGTGGTTTGCTTCAGCAGTGCAATTTCAAACCAATCGTCGGAGCAAAGTGTTTTCACCGGCATGTTGAACGTGTTGGAATAGGGAGTGTTTGAATTTGTTTGTTTGGTTTCGTTTGTTTGGTCGATAGTTTAATGGGAGTTTGAAAACATGTAACGCCGGCATTCAATCTATTCAAACGCATGCGCATTGTTTGGCGGATGTTGGATAACCGTTAAAATAAGTTTGAAAATATACCCCAAGTGGAGAAGCTTTTGGATTGATGCTAGCGCCATCTCTCGGGTGGTACTTGAAAACGTAAAAAGCTCTTATTATGTTGATGCAAGAGAAAAAAGTGCTTTAATGTGATTTGGAAAAAAGCAATTGAATTAAATCATTACATTGCTTGAAATTGCATTACAGAATACATTTTCCTGTCCCGGATGATGACGTCTCGAACGTCAATAGATAATGGATCAGATAAATGGATCAGATAGATTTGTTTAGATAGACTCAAAAGTTGTATATTTTTTATGTTACTAAAGCTCATGTCATTTTTTTACAAAAAAAAATCATAAAAATATCATTTTTGGCTTAAATATTGGACATTGGAAATATTGGGGAATTTATTTCCATATAACGTTTGTATGAAAAAAAAGACAAAAATTGTGCATTTTTCATGGGTAAATCTTCTCCCGCAATAACGAACAGTCAATTACACTTTCCCACGAGTTTGTGTTCGGCATTTTTTGGACGTTGAATAAGCCTGTTCCGGTATCTATAACATCTTGGCACAATTAAATAACATTATGAGCATCGAAAGAAAGCTCGATTCCGAATGGCCGACGACCGGCCGCGAGTGGAGGTTCCAAAGGAAGCTGAAATAAAGGGATCGAGGGACAAGTGGCGTTAGCTTGGCCGGGAGTTCTCTGGGAAACATGAACAAACATATCAAGAAGACCAAAATGATGTCGTAAAACTGGAATTGATAATTGGAATTGATAAAAATCGAAAGAGGATCTTAAAACATGTCTACACGAAGTCATAGGCGTGTCTGCCATGGCGAAAATTCCTAATAACTGACGACAGGCAGCTCGCAAGGTCGTAGATTTATTTTTGCAAATAAGCTTAAATAATTACCATTCAAAGGTTGTTCATGGAAGGAAATTATCTCGCTTAGTTTTTTTTTCTACTGCCAGCCGTTTTTTTTCTCTAAATGCCTACGTTAATTAATTCGTAAATGTAAAAAGTGTCCCTCGTTGCTTTCTACGTTGATCTTTAATTTCTTTCATATCGCAGCTCCACATTTCTCAGTACCAAGATTGAAATTTCTCTTGAAGTCTGTTGCGTAAATAGCCAAAACTGAGCCAAAACATGCCAACTCCCGGGCACGGGTTCAGCACGTCCATAAACAAACTTTCGATATCGGCGTACAACCTAGCTGGGGCGGGTTACATTTGGTACACTTTGTTCAATGATTTATCGCCCGCGCAGTGAAACCCCGTCCCGTACTGAGCAATCCCTCCAACGGAGGAGGCAGCAAATGGAGTGTAAATTATATACACCACATCCTTCAATCAATATTCTTTCGCTTGATGTAACCCGTCCGACATTGCCATCGCTGCACGAAAGGGAGGAACGGCAAACTGTCAAGTGGATCGAGTCGCTCGTCATTACTCCGTTCGCATTGGTCGATCAGTTTCCAGTGCCCGAGAGTGGGGCGTAGGATTTTCTTTTTCCCCTCTTCTCGCTTCATATTAATATTTTTGTTTAAGCGCTCCGGTAACGTTTCCTACCGGTTACGGCTGACCGACACCCATCGACCGGGGAAGAAAAATAATAAAAAAAGGATTGATTTCCGAAGGGTTAGTTGCGGATGGTCGATATGCATGAAGGAGTTTTTTTTCTGCTAGGGAGAGTTAGCGTGCTCACTCTTCCTAGGGCGATCCAGAAATATTCCTCTTTGGGTGTTTTTTTTTCCTGTACTGTTTACTCCGATCCTCATGCAGAACGTTCTTCATGCTCGGGGGCATGGATAGGTTTTCCTAACAGGAAAAAATAGTTCTAATCAATCTTCATTAACATTGCTCGGGTTAAAGGATATGGGGGAACGCAAAGTAGATAAGAAACTGAAAGAGAGGGAAAGCGTTCAAGCTGCAGCGGTGTCGGTAATTATTTACCACCCACATCCCGCTGCTGCTCCCGCATTCCATATAGTTCTCCACGACTCATTACATGTCTGATGGAACAGCTGTAATTGAAATGTATATTTATCAGCAGCGGAGCGGTGCGATAACTCAATTAAGAGTCCCAAACATCTCACATCCACGTGTCCAGTGTGCCCCAATTTCCGGTGGTAGAATTAAATCGTTCTCCCCCCAAACGCCATGCCAGCTGGCAGTTGTCTTGTGTTTGATCCTTCCAAACACAAGCACTCAGAGGAGCGTCACCCTGTCACATCGCTTCAGCGCCACGCACCGAGGGGAGAAAAGTTAAAACTGTGTGTGGAGGGAAAACTTCTGTTGATGCTGCTGCTGCTGCTGCAGTTGAACGATAAATTTCCGCTTTATGAATGCTTCACTTCCGGCCTGTTTGTTCCGTCCGATAGGCCGTACTGTGTTGCGTGTGTGCCATTAGTTGGGTGGATGGGTACCGGAAACAAGCGGCTTGTGCGGCTTGGACGAAGCAATATTCGATCGAACGTTGGGCGAAACCATTGCCGTCTCTTGACCCTCGTCACTCACGCAGCGTCCGGCGAGATGGGGATCGGACCAATCGCACCGGCCAGCGACCCGGATCGTGACAATGATGTCGGTTACCGATGGTTTCACTTCATTCTTTCGGCTGTCTTGTTTTCTTCCGGAGTTTAAATGATATGCTGATTGGAGATGGAGCCGGTTCGGACAGCTGCAACAACGCAACTGCACACGAACCGGAACCGTTTGTTCGGTCGGAATCGAACAAAACGCAGCAAGGAAGTTTGCTGTGGACATTTGAGGCAAAAACAATTGATGTACGAACATACTACAATGTTAACCGTTGCCGTTGAAACAAGAGCACAGTTATGGAGCATCGTTTGAGCTTGCGATCTTGCGGCATGTCTCTGGGCGGGTGTGTCTCGGTAACCCCGAGCGCAATAAACAGCATTTATTTATTGCAAGGATTCACAGTTATTTCCATTCCAATTATGTCCGAAGACAACCGTGCCGGGGACAGTGCTTCCTAGCTGTAATGAATTTTCTATTTTCGAAGGAAAGGGCAGAACCGTCGGGCAGGGGTGCGGCAAAGTTCATAAAACAATCCTAACTTTAAAGATGATATTTTACAGCACCACATGTCTCCCAGCCTTCGGGAGCCCAAATCACGCAAACCCTCCCAGTGGGAATCTTTCCACCAGTCTATCGCTTTGGTGTTTTCTTTGTTTCCTGGGTCACCCCGCCGTCTCTTGGCTCTCTTTTGCTCGCACCCCGTTCGTCTCTCGCAGTGCCGTAAAGTGGCTCGATATGAAAGCGTTCAACTCTCGGTTCACCAGTATCGGGAAATGATTTACGGCCCCACAACAGGGCTGACAGCTTAAATTTAGTGGAAAATAGAGAAAATTTTATTCCTATCCCCCACCGCGCTGTGTATCTCTCCCCTTCAGCCTCCCAGCCAGTCGGCAGATCGGCTTCGATTGTTCGGTCGGCACACGCTCGGCCAAAGCAGACCGGTTCCGGTGAACAAGCTTTCAAATTAAACATGTCCCCAGCTTTCAGGAAAGCTCTCCCCTGGCCTCTTGCCGGCAATGGCATCCACCACGTACAGGGTGGGAGGATACCGATAAGATACAAACCATCTCCTCGCCTTACTGGAACGACTTATGGTGTTGGAGGATCCTTTTTTGAAATTGATTTTGTCCTCGCTGGCTCTCTCTCTCTCTCTTCCCAAAAGACAACATTTACCATTGCGTCTCCATACCGTACCGCGTTATGAGGCAGGAGAAACGGTCGCTTTCCTCACTGTCCGGAGGCCAAAGGAGCAACGGCTACTACGAAACCGGTCATTTTATGGGTGGGCTTTAACTTCGCCGGACTCTCCATCCACCGTAGCGAACCGGTCCCGGCCGATAAGTACCGGGAAAGTGTAGCATTAAATTTCGTATTTCAGACCTCTCTTGCCATCCCTTTCTCCCCTTTTCGTCCTTCATCTCACCCCCCACAACCGTTCAAACGTTGGCTAGGGAAGGAGCAAGGGATGCTGGCATCGGAAATATGGCATTAAACTAGAATGTGTTTATGCCACGGGGTCGAAGCTTTCCAGACCAGAGCGGAGCGGAGGGTGTTGTTTCGTACCATCCCCTCTGATCCTCCCCCCCCCCCCCCCTGTTCCGTTACGTTCTCAAGGGGGTAGGGCGTGAGAAAACGGGGAGCCGGCGGGTACGGGAATGTCATCGTAATTCCATTGAAATCCTGAGTGCAAAGTTTCGCGCCTCCGCGTACCTGTCCGGTCGGTAGATGACCATCGGACCCGGTGTCCGTTTTGGGTTTGGCAGATTCCAACGCTTGATAGCGTTGTTTTTGTGTGAGTGTTGTGTTTTGTTGTGTGCTGTTAGTGAAGTGTGCCTGAAAAAGGAAGAAAACAAACAACTACACAAACACAATTTTTCTACTTTCGCGATACAACCCAATTGAAATATGAGGAGGAGAAGGGAGGAGGAGAAGAGTGAAAGGGATGAATGGATGTTTCCTGGGAGGTTTATGTTGCATTAAACTCTTTTTTCGTTATTTCACCTTACGTGGCTGTAGGATGCTTTCCCACCGTTTTTTTTATCTGGGTTCCTCTTTTACCGATGAAAACTTTACGAGTCGCTTTAGGTAAGGTGTGTCCTTGATGTTGTTGTTGTCCGCAGCGTAATGGTTGCCAATATAAAGGGGGGGGTTTATTTATGCGTCAACGTTAAGGTAAGGATACTAATACTTCATTCCTTTAGCTGCCCTTGCTCATTTCGATCATTCATTAGAAGCGTCTTAGTAGTGGCGGTATGAAATGTGGTCTTGTCATGCACTCAGACGGTTTATAAGTAAAATTCCATACGCCTCTGATAGCTTCATACACCCTGGTAGATATTGAGAAAAACAAACGAATATAATTTTTTTATGATCGCACCCGTCGAAGGTTTAAAAACAGAATGACTTTTTCAAAACTTAATTTAATGAAAACAATATCACAAGTGTTGTACAGCACGTTTACCTGAAAGGCAACTTTGCACTATCAATTTCTTTTTAATCATATTATACCCACCAAGCGTCCCACCGTCCTATGGGGCTAGTGACTCCAAATCAAATTTAATCCAGCATGTTTACCTTTTCTTAACTCAACCTTGAACGCTTTCCCTCCATTTCTTCTGACGCTATCGTATCGATTGACGGTCTTTCTCATACGAAAAAGGGGCTACCGGTTAGGAGAGCTCTGACCTGGCTCTGACCAAAGGAGCGTAACAGCCACACTAGACACTAGACTGGCAACACATGGCATCCCGAACGTACGTTGTTCATGCATATAAAATACAGCACGTTTAGGTGAAAGCTTGGGAACACCCACAACGGTGGTGGCTTCCGGTCCTCATTGCCTCATAGTAAAAGGAACGTGTCTCTAAAAATATGTTTTTGAAAATGTTTTCATTTTTCCCTGCAAACCCGCGTGTCTCGTCGCCCCAGCCCCCTATATGGGTTATCATTCGCTTTTGAAGTTAGTGATTAGATTGTGACCTTCAATATCTGAACCAGTATGTGCGTGTGTCGCTCGCTTCATTTTTGCTCATACTATATGAATTCATTCGATCAGGGTGGTAGCATAATTTTTGGTCATAATCTGAAAAGATACAGCATTTTCATCCCCAAACGAGATGGAAAATGGAGCTTTTGTGCGCTTTGATGCTCATGAAATGATCGAAGCATAAAAAAAGGTTCATTCGGAAGGGAGATAGTAAAAGGAAGAAAGCACATCGAAAGCCAGCAGAGCTATAAAGAGGGTGAAAAAATGATGTGACTAGTGTGTGTGTGTGGGGGGGGGGGATTGAATAAATTGGGATTAATTAATTAAAACAGTCTGCAAACGGCACTCCAAAGGTGGTGGAGCACGTGTGTTATAATAATATATGCAGCTTTATGCGATGAATTGGCTGCTTATCGTATCGATGGGCTTTTATTAATGATTATGGTTTTATTTATTTCTAAGATTAGTTTGGATTGGCATTAAGCAGATTATAAGTCATGTGGGGGTATACATTTTCACATTTCTACAGTCACCGAGACACAATACTTTGGCAGAAATGGCACTGTCTCTACTCATTAAGTAAACAAAGCAAAGTTAATTGCATTTTTTTTAAACTTTAATGCCATACAACAAGAAAAATGTTGCTAATAACATTGAATTATACCATTAAAAAATTAGAGATAATTTTTGAAAAGAAATTGTGGTTGAATTCCACGCATAATTTATGAAATAAGCGCATTCTTCGCTTTAATCCGCATTTACAGTTTCTCCCAGGGGCGGTCTCGTGGTACAGTCGTCAACTCGAACTACTCAATAACATGCCCGTCATGGGTTCAAGCCCAGAATGGACCGTTCCCCTCGTAGCAAGGATTGACTATCCGACTGCGTGCGTGGTAATGAATAAAGTCTCGAAAGCCTGTATAGGCCGGCATGTCCGCGTAGGACGTTACGCCAAATAGAAGAAGTTTCTCCCAGAGAAAAATCTTACAACAAGTATGTTTTGTCCATTCCATTTGCCAGCTTTTAAATATGCCCTTTTTGACTACGGTTGAAAAGAATGTTAGCTCCATTTGTAGATGACTGCGACATGGCGCTAACTCGGAAACACCCTGTCAGGAACAAAACCACCATCTCGACACACACATACAATATCAGTGCACGCATTTCAGCGTTCAACACTTGTAATGTGACGTTTGGGCGCCATACGCATCACACGCTCGGCATGGTGCACGATCAGCACATCCCACCCGAACCCATCAAAAGCGGAAAAGGATCAAAGGCGAAAGCGATGCGGTAGCACTTTCGAGTATTTCGCCTGCTGGTGGTACTAAACCCTTGCCACACACCCGTCCCCTCTTTCGCCGGGCCGGCCCGGTTTGACTAGACTGTTTCCGGGCTGCAGAAAAGGGACTGTTGCACATTCCACCACGGAACTTTCCACTAGTCCCTCTCCCCGATTTCGCGGAAGTCAACCGTACGATCGGGTTGAGTTCCGAAACAGAAAGAAACCAGACCACGTCTTGTGCTTTGCGGGTGCGCTAGTCACAAAGGATGTCGTGGCGGGAGCTTTGTTATTTCCACTTATTTACATACTATCCCGCCGTGGCGAGGGTCCCCATTTAAGTGGAGATGAGAAAGCAGCGAGGATGACGGTGGAAGTTGGGTGCGCATTGCAGCAATGGGGACTGCAGAAAGGGTTGTTGGTGGCTGTGGCAGTTTGGCAGGAAAAACTGTCAACCCGCATTTCTGTGCTATGAAGAGGCGGCAAGTTGATTGGTTGGAACAAGGGCAGGGTAGGTGTGTGGTGTGCGGGCTGACGCCCGTCAGCTAGGGCAATAAACTAGGGAAACCGTGGTAGGATGGGTCTAGGTCGGGTGGATCAAGCATTGTGTGGGGAGGGAAATAATATTAAGAAAAATGCCGCACCCAAAGATTCGCGTTTTGGGTTCGGTGGTGTAGCCGGTGGAGGCCGGAATGGAGAAGGAACTCAAACCTTAGAACCCTTTTTGTTTGGTGGAATGAAAACATAGGCAATGACATTTTGGGGGAAACAAAAACTGGAAATAGCATCAGCATCGGGACGTGAATATTTGCTCTCCTTGCATTCGAACAGACGGCACCGTAGAAAGATGGATAGATGGAGTAAGAATGATTGTTCATTTTAGGTTATATTTCAGAGCTGGCCGACAATCAGTCAGGCAAAATGGAAAATGGCTAAAGGATATGATTGTTTTTGGGCTGAGAAAAGAAACATTCAAAGACAACTTCAATTCTTTGCTTTTTATGCTTCTTGATGCTTCTGGTGTATGTGTCCTTATTATTTCTAATAATTATCCTTTTTCCTTTTTTTCATTCTAAATAAATATCTACCTAATCTTACCGAATCAAGCCTAGGTACATTAATGTTCCCCTGCATTGGAGATGGTTTTAGATAGCTTTGATGGGCTCTCGTCGAAAGAAGCACTTATGCGAAGGCGAACAAAAGTGTCAGTAAATGTATAATATATTTTGATGAGCGTGATCCGTTAACTGGGCGTAACTCGAAACGAAAGTATAAATGTGAGAGGGCTATAAGAAATGGGAATGAGAATAAAAGAGGGGAATAGAGAGAAATAAGAACATCAATAAACCTTCATGGCAGGTGTATCCTTCCAGTATCAATAATTTGAACTATCAATTGAAAGGGTCGTCAAGTAAGCTTGAATGCTCTATTTTGTTTGTTGGTAAAACGGCACATTGAGTTTTATATTCTGACATTATGGTAAGAAGTTCTATTAACTTCTGATATTCTTGAAATACTCAAACAAATAATAGTATACAGGCAGATTTGGAGATTGAAAATCATGCTTTAAAATCAATCCAGAATGCTACCATCAGTTTTGTAGTTGTTCTGCTTTAAAGTAACGATCGGATGCTTTATCTCGGTTGAGTCTTTTCAACCTCCCGCTGAGACACACTCGGGTGAGGTGGGGCGTTGGGCGGCTGGATGATTTTCAGTTCCTTAATGACCCCATGGGGAGTGTTGTAAAGACCGCGGCTTTCGGCTGCTGCTGCTGCTACTGCTGCTAGTGTGCAGAGGGGCAAAACCATCGAGTCGAGAGATTTTGTCAATCATTTGTCAATCAACAATCAGCGTGGAACCCGAGTGCTCGAGCTCCAAGCGAGCTCCACGCTCGATAGGAAATGAGCAAAACCGGTGAGTGCGCGTTGAGCGGCACGGAAGCTTACAAGGGAACAAGGGAACACGAACGCGGTGTCATTTTATATCTGTTCTACAAGCCGTAAAGTGGGGGCCTGGTATGGTGGTTTGATGAAAAACACTCCACTCCACAGTAGCAGCGGAAACAGCAGCACGATGACATGCATTTGAGGCGAGTGGCGAGTGACACAAATCAATTTTCTATCCCTTCGACAACGAACCAAAAAAAAAAAAATTAAAAAAAAACAAAAACGCCAAGATAAAATAGAAACTGGCAGCAAAGTGAGAGCTGTTAGCGCATGTCCGCCGTACCCGCCCCATTCGCCCCATCACTGAGAACGATCGCAGGTGGTGAGCTGTGGACAGTAAATTAAAAGTTTACTCCCTGCGCCGGTCGACAGATGTGAAACTTTAATCGAAACAGGCAACGGGATGAGGCGGCCGGTGCTTTATTTTTTTGTGCCAGTGTGCATTTTCCTGCCGTCGATCCTGGCGATGGGGCGATTTATCTATTCCATCCCGAGCAGCGCAAAAGGATTCATATTTAATGAACCAATCAAATATTATAATAGCCTATGACATCGAGCCGCCTGGTCGCGTTTGGCTGCAATGTCACAGCGGCTTAGATGGTGTGATATCGAGCAAGACAAACAAAAAAAGCCATCGCCCGGCACGGGCAAAAAGGGGATTAATTTTGCCCGTGACGGTAACCGGGCACCGGTACTGCACGACTTTGACAGGAAGAATCTGCAAGCGGTGAGGCTCCCCGGGCGGGGAGGAAAATCCGGTCGGGAGGAGTGTTTCTGTCCTACCATCCCTGCCGCTTTGTCACTGTTCGATGTCATGTCGTTGTTTCCCGGTTCCGATCGAATGGACCGATCCGACCGGAAGCCGGACACGAGATGCTATTTATAAAGCCATTTATGCAAAAGCCCTGCCTCTTATCGGTTCGGATCTGAGTGACTACGAGGAGGCTGGAAGGGAAGGATTTACTTTGCCTCTTCCTCCTGACACTAAATCTTTTGCGCTGTGTCGGCCTGTGTGGGGTTTTGTTTTCCACGGGGAAGGGACGCGAGAGAGAGAGAGATGAAATACTTTCGCACGTTCTTAACTTCCTGGCGCCGTTGCTCCGTTGTCCGAATCGCGTAGCATCGCGATTGTGCTCGTAACACCGTTGAATTATTCAGCGAAAAAGTGAGAAGTGGGAAAATGTGGCCGCACACCGACAGGTAGGGATCATTAATTATTGTGGTTTCGAAGCGATTTTAAGGGCACGGTTGAATGTTTAAACGCAAGCATCGATCGAGCGGTGACCTTCGTATCGGGCGGGAATGAGGGTTGGTAGCCGTATTGGTGGTGGTAGATGTGTTTGAAGGAATATGCTCATTAATTAATTTTGGAAAATTGTGCCCGATTTGCGATTTTGTTTTTAACATCTATCAATGTGGGCAGTGATGAGTGGTGGATAATGATACAATTGTTTTCATGCTGACAAGGTTGCGAAATGGACGAGCTAAAATTAAACATCCATAAGAAAATGCCCGTTTATTTAAAATAATATTTCGTATATTTTGAAGCAAAATTTCGCAAATATTCGAAATATTTGTGAGACAACAATTCGTGAGATGTAAATATTGTCATTTACATGGATTTTTTTTTAATTTCTGCTTCGTTTTATGTGTTAATCCGATGTGGATGATCTAGTTACATGGAGAAGGTATGTACGATCTTAGATGGATTATAAATAATAATTGAGTTAAATAGTATGACAAATTGCAATGCCACATCAAGCCAAAACAAAACCAACAAAAAAAGAGAAATCAAAAACCTTTTCACTTACTTACTTATCCGGCGCTACAACCGCTTTGCGGTCTTGGCCTGCCTCAGGAGTGTCCGAAACCGCTCACGGTCTCGCGCCTTCGTCTGCCAGTCCGTTATCCCGGCCTTAATGGCGGACGCCTCCACGCCATCTTGCCACCTCAATTTGGGCCTACCACGCCTCCTCTGTCCTTGTGAACGGCCTAAAAAGACTTTACGGGCTGGGTTATCCGTTTCCATGCGTACAACATGGCCAGCCCACCGGAACCTGGCGAGCTTAATACGCTGTACGACAGTGAGGTCGCCGTACATCTCGTATAGCTCGTCATTATAGCGGCTCCTCCATTGTTCTTCCACACATACGGGGCCAAGTATCCTTCTGAGCATCTTCCTCTCGAACGCGGCTAAGAGGGTTTCGTCAGATTTGGACAGTGTCCATGTCTCAGAGGCGTATGTGAGTACCGGAACTATATAGGTACTATATAGTCCCAGTTTCGTTCGTCGCGATAGGTTCTTTGAGGTGAACTGATTTTTCAGGCTGTAGAATGACCGGTTGGCAGCCAGCATTCTTGCGCGCAAGTCAGCTTCCATACTGTTGTCGTTGCTGACCTTTGACCCCAGATAGGTGAATTGTGGGACGACTTCAAAAGTGCGTTCACCTATCTGTACATCACGCCTACGTAGATTCTGATTATTTGTTGGTAGGCCCGCTGATGTAGCCACCATCAGTTTGGTCTTTGCCTCGTTTATCTGCAATCCGAGGCTCTCTGCCGCCTGCTCGATCCCTTGGTAGGCTTCTGCTACATAGGAGAGCCACAGACCAATGATGTCTATATCATCAGCATATGCCAGGATGTGGGTTGACTTACAGAAGATGGTTCCCGTAGTCTCCACCCTCGAGTCGCGAATGGCCCTCTCTAGTGCCAGGTTAAATTGGAGACAGGCAAGCCCGTCCCCCTGGCGCAGACCCTTGGTGGTAGCAAAAGGTCCTGAGTGTTTTCCATCTATCCTCACTTGGCATGTGACGTTGGTCATAGTCATTCTAACTAGCTTCATCAGTTTGGCCGGGATTCCAAATGAGCTCATAGCGTCGTACATTTTTACCCTGGCTATGTTATTATATGCGGCTTTGAAGTCTATGAAGAGATGGTATGTGTTGTTTCTGTATTCAGCCATCTTCTCCAAGATCTGCCGCATGGTGAAGATCTGATCAGTGGTTGATTTTCCGTTTCGGCATCCTCTTTGATAGTTTCCGACTATATCTTCGACGTGCGGGACAAGGCGATCCTGAAGGATCAGGGAGAATATTTTATAGGCGGTATTCAACCTTAAAACCTAAACCTTTTTTCAATTGAGAATATTTCAAACAGAGATTTAGCTTAAGAATAAAATTCAAACCCCTTGAAAAGTAATTTGCAGTAAAGTTTTACGAGAAGAAAAGCATACTTCTGTGCTGCATTCTGATCCTAAAAATAGAGTGTTAAGCTGGAAGGTATTTGTTAGATTGAGTAATTCCTGAGAACTTTTACATTGCTTGCTGCAGTCAATTTCATTCGCAAACGCATTCGCAATAGCCTGATGTATCAACCGATCGGTAATCGAGAACTGTAACACTGTACAAGTGCACTTAGCCGCACTGCCCAGCACACTGCACACAATCAATCAACGCTAACCGGTTCGATTGACGGTGAAATAGACTTAGATACTACCAGGAAGGAGGGAGGGTACTGTGTTCGCTTTCGAGCGCATTTCTGTTCGCATTGTTGCAGCACAAACACATTGGCTGGTTTGTAGAGTCGCTCTTCTATCTCGGTTCAATCCGGCACTACTGGTTCCGGCAGGCAAGTTTGTAGCGTTCGAACAAAAAGCTTCCGCATCGAGAATCTTTTAACGTTTCGGGCGACCATTTCTTCTGATTTCCTCCGGCAAGTTGGATTGAGTAAAATCAACAAAATATCCCGTTTTCCCTGTTTCTACTGTTGCTATTGTTGTTCAGCGTTCTCTTCCTAGAGTTTGCTAGGACTTCCCTTTCTAACGGCTAGTTCCCTTTCTTCACGAATCTGATCGATGAAGTTACGTTACGGAAAGCTTCCTTTCGGCCGGGCCGTGTGTTTATTCAATGGATGGTCGAACGGGATCGCTTTTTACCGTACAGCACCACAAGTGTCGGTAACGATAGAAATAATTACAACGACCAACAAAACGTTTGGCTTTATAATCCATCCGTACCAGCCGGTAACCGTGCTGGGAAAGATGCGCCTTCTACGTGTCGTACCACCTTCTTGTGCCTGGGCTGGTTGAAAGGCAAGGAATAGGGTTTTCTTCATCGACCACCCAAACCCTAATCTTTGTTTACCATCCCACAATAAGTTTAGGTGTGTTTGCGTACACATGTGAAGCCTTGTCGTAAGCTTGTGGTTGCCGCTGGTAAGGTGGATGTAATTTATTTTCCAACCCAGTCCAATTATTGTGCACTTATGGGGTAAACCATCGGTCAGCGTAGGATAGAAATGCGGTTGGGAAATGCGGTAAGAATCGGGCGCCGTCCTTAATCGTGTGAATGTTTAGCAGAACTTAAAGAGCCTGCCTATGATTTCAATACATTTGTTGTATTGAAATGCAAAGCTACAGTAGAAAGGAATCGTTTCTTATCGTAGAACGTATAGAAAGTAGTCTTACCATGAATGATTTTAGTAACATTTACATAGTTTAAAAAAAATAGCAATATGTGTTTGGAAACGAAACTGCTGTTAAATACTCCACACACCTTAATGCATCCTTATGGATTATACAGCTCGTTCACCAATCAGTGCATCGAGATTAGTAAATTCCATTGCCTACAAAATTCGATTTATCCTTGCATGGAAATCAGGCAAAAAGCTAAATCCATCATGATTAGCATCACAAAAAAAGCCCGAAAGGCTGTTCGTGTTTTCAATTTACCCATGTGGTCACTTGCCAAATGCATGGAAACGTTGTGGCGCGTGTGTGTCGGAACACAAATGCACCAAATTCTATTTGCACAATAATCCAATCCACCGCAGCCATTAAGATTTGGCAGGTGTTCCAAGTGAGGAGGGAGGCAGGGCGGTGTAAAAAGCAAATGCGTGCCACATCGCGCGCTTCATATGGGCAGGGAAGAAGGAGAAGGAGTGTGATAAAATCGATATGTAATGTAAATGTAATATTAATTAACATATTGCAAATTGCATCCCGACTGCATGGGTTTGCCTGTGGGAGAAGGTAGCGAGCAAGCAGCGGGAAGGGATTTACATGCGTAACCGTGTGCCAAAGTTTGAAGCTTTTTTTAACATACTTACAAGAGAACACTTTATGTTGGCTACGGTTGCTACGCCGGGAGGTATCCGCGTGGAGTGGATCACAAATGATATTATAATGATCAACGTGCATGCGGATGACATAGCATAGCGGAGCAAGCGGTTGCTAATGGTACCCGATGACGATGACGTTGGTGTGTGTGTGTGTGTGTGTGTGTGTGTTTGGGTAAAGGCAAAATGTATGTTGCTCCCACATTTAGGGTAGTGATTGTGTGTGAAAGTTCATGAAGGTTTAACAAACCAGTTTTTTTTTCGTTCAAACTTTATCGACCAGGAAAATGTGCTGCATGTGCTGTTGCACATCAACAAGAGAGCTTTAAAAAAAAGTTCCCCTTAAGTGCAGGATAATTTCTGCATCTGTACAAAAGAGCGCCGCCTAACAAGGGCTGCTGCCCTGTCGTGTGTAATTTGCATTTATCGCCCGAAGTGCTTTAAAAAGTTGTTCAAATGTTCAAATCCGGAAGGCTGACCGTGGGGTGAGGTTAAATACTGTCGGCTAATGTTTGCTGTGCTGTATTAAATTCTGTGTAAATATGGCTCCATCGGCTTGTGTTTGGAAAAGCGTTGAACAAACCAGATTCTGCAAATATGTATGGGAAATTAACTACTACTTTTCGGTAGTTCGAGTGTAGGTTTTTATAGCTTGGATTTAATAAATGGTCCGTTGAATGAGGGTTTTACCCAAAGTTTTCCATATTGTTGTTTGGAAATGGAAAAAAATGAAACGCTACCTCCATGTTTGATTGAAATGTTTGATAAATGTAGAGAATATGCTCAAAGTCAATTCACCGATAAGAGTTTACTTCATTTTTGTAGCCAAACACTATAAAATATTTTAATCTAGTTGAGTAAAGTAAATTTACAGATTGTTTCTATTGTCTACAGCAGTGGCGCGTTAAACGGTGGGCGGACTGGGCGGCCGCCAGGGGCCCCGTCGATCTAGGGGGCCCCGTCGATCTAGGGGGCCCCGTCCTTGTGGATGTTCGACTTCGTACCGATTCTACCCCCCCCCCCCCCCCCTCTGGATGGGACTTTTACCATCTATTTCAAAAAGACACATTTTTAATTAATTTATTTTTCCCATCGCTTTACTCACTGTATTTTGTCGAGGGCCCCGAACTGCAGAAAACCGGGGCCCCATACTACTCAAAGCAGCACATTAAATGTTCTAAGAAATCTGCCAATACTTGCATCAAAGCTGCGCTGCGCCACGCGCGCACAGCTCGAATCAATACCTCATCATCGTTGGCGCAAAGTGTTGGACAGAGCGAGAAACCGTCAATTTTTGCTGGTGTGGGTGGCCTGTGCACGAGACACCCAAACCCACAACCACGCAGAGCAACTTGCTGCTAAAATGGAATGCACAGAACGCTGCGCTTAACTACCACCGAAAACCCGTTACACAACAAAAGCATACAACACACCCAAACAAATGTTTAAAGACCCCGAAACACAATATCAATACACCGGCTCATAGCCGGTAAAATTAGCAGGAAAAATTGACTAACATCAAGCAAGCAACGGTGCTCCAGTGGGTAGAGGTTTCATTCGAGAAACGATTCCATCGATATCGATGTGTGCACTTTTCAATTTGGCTGGGATGAAACGTGCCTGTGCTTGTCTGGGGGCCCCTATAATTGTTTTGCAGATGTGTGCCGAAAACAGAAAGCTGTTTTCACGCGAAAAATGGTATTCATATCTCAAGCCTGAGATCGTGGAGCGTGCCTTCTTTAAACGCAAAACCTTAAATTTTCACGCGGGGCCCTACTCAACTTTTGTGGTCAACTGACAACTAGGGGAAATCGGGAAGGGGTGGTATTTCTATGTCCAAAAAGAAACTGTGCCATGATAATATTAAAATGATGTTTTATCACTATTTACATACAACTTTTTGCGTGAAGACAAGATAAAAAACCGTTACAGCTATGCTGACACTAAAACTCAAAGGTGGTTTACGGGGCCCCAACTATTATGTGGACTCTTCGATGAAGGGGCCCCTTCGGTAAGGGCCCCCGTCGGTAAGGAGGCCCCGTCGATAAGGGGCCCCGTCTATAAGGGGCCCCGTCAATGAAGGGCCCATCCATTTGGTGTCTTGGTGTGGATGGTCGATGCACGAGCTCACCAAAAAAAAACGCGGAGACACTTGCTGCTAAAATCCAATGCACAGCACACAGAACAGAACGCTGCGTTTAACCACAAAGAAAACCCGTTTCAACAGCCACAAGCACACATCATACACAGACAAAAATTTAAAGGCCCCTAAACAAAATTTCAATACACCGGCTCGTAGCCGGAGAAATTAGCAGGAAAAAATGACACCAAGCTCGCGTCGCTTTAAAAAGCCTAGGAAGGTCGTTTGGTCAACGGTGGGTTCAGTGGGTTGAGGTTTCATTCGAGGAATGGTTAAATCGATGTCATTGTGTGCGCTCTTGGCTGGGATGAACCGTCCTGTTCTTGTATACGGGGCCCCTGCTACCGCTTTGCGATTGTGTGCCGAAAGCAGACAGCTGTTTCACACGAAAAATGGTATTCACATTCCTGGCCTGGGATAGTGGATTGTGTGTGTCTTTTAATGCAAAAACTAAAATTTTCTTTCTT
The DNA here is from genome assembly GCF_943734685.1 of Anopheles coluzzii. Taxonomy (NCBI): domain Eukaryota; kingdom Metazoa; phylum Arthropoda; class Insecta; order Diptera; family Culicidae; genus Anopheles; species Anopheles coluzzii. Next base: position 38,395,683 of record NC_064670.1, on the reverse strand, counting down.
GGCCCTAATCGAACACATCCAGTTTGTGGACCGAAGAGAAGGGGAAATGGGAAAGGTTACAGTTAGAAGAAAGGGGGGAAGGGTATAAAAATACTCAAGGAACCTATGGAACATGTTCATTTATACATGGTTTTTATCGACTATTTCAATTTTTGCGAATACAACAAGACCAAAAACCGTTACAGATGCATCTACATACAGCCATACACAGCGATAATACGAAGAACAATCTCCATTGCCGCGTCCATTTGGGGCCCCGTTGATGATCCCGTCGATTGAGGGGCCCCTTCTATTCGGTGTTGTCAACCCAATATACCTCCATTTTCCCCCCGGGGGTTATGTTTACAATCAGATTTACTATTACTACCAGACCTATCAGAAGCATATTTATTTTATTTATCATAAGCATTTTACTATCAGAAGCAGAAAACATTTGCCTTTTTAACATGTGCAATATTTTTGTTTAACACGTGCACCTTATTTGGAAGCGTAGAACGCTGCGATACATGCCCACAGCTCAAAACAATATCATTTCATCATCGTTGGCCCAATGCATTGAACGTTACGCGCGAGTTGGGTAAAGCGAAATCCGTTACAAGAGATGCCTCACGCAAACTACTTGCACATACGACATTAAAAGGCCCCGAAACCGATCTCAACACAGCGGTTCGTAGCCGTAGAAATTAGCAAGAAAAATTGGCTGACACCAAGCACGCTCTTTTTATCTGTTGAGGTTTCATTCAAGAATCGATTCCGATATCGATGTGTGTGCTTTTTAATTTGGCCTGTGTCTATGTTATCAAGCAAAAACTAAGAACTCGTGCCCCTGCTATCTTTTGGAGACTTGACGAAGTGATGGTGGAAAAGCAAGCTGTTGATGGGTTTGGGTCAAATTTGGAAGGGTCGACGGAAAGGAAATATCGATATGAATGATCGCGTAAAATTTGACGGCAGCGGTCGGCAAAGTCCGGCCCGCCACAATATGCAGTCAGGCCCGTGAAAATATTTGCGCGATTTTGAAAGATAGGAAGATCCTATTCATTACAAATTAACTGAACATATTTTAATATGACAATTCATATCGTTGAACTATTCCAAATTTGATCACCATAACATGGATTGTCGGACCAATCAATATGGTCAAATTTGAGGAGAAATTAGAAAATAGAAGCGAATAATTCCATAAAAACCTGACTGTTGATTTTACGAGAACAATGGTTACACACTATTGCTTTTTAAGGATGCAACGATTTTCTTGGAGCTTTTTTTTAAAGAAATGCACTATCAATTGGTCTGACCTGGCCTTACTTGTCCGTGGCCTCATAATAGTACTGAACGATTGTACGTTTATCTCGATAATTTTTCAGCTGTTAAGGTTTTTGTACCATCTTCAAATATATCCTGAAAACATTTTGCAACATGGAAGGAAGGGTACATTCAGAAGCGATATTGCGATGTTGCTTAATTGTTTTGAACTTTTTATGACTTTTGCACAGTATGCTGCAGACTCTTAATTGAAGAATCTTTACAATCAATTTTAGTTATTTAATAAAATGAATTTGAAACTTGCTTGGATGATATAATAATTTAAGAAAACCAATAACCAATCGCATTGTTCAATATCATAAACCAGTTATTTGGGTATTAACTGTAATAATATAATAATATATGTGTAAAAAATGCATTATCCTGGCCCTCACCGCTTGATCATTTAGAAAGCAGCTGATCTAAAGCAGTGGTCTCCAACCTGTGGTCCGTGGATTACTTGAGACAAACATACTGCAATACAAGGTATTTCCAGTTACTTTCGAATGAAAATATTGTTTTTCCCGCGTGCAACAAGTTATCGCTCTGACCGATTGAAAATGAAGTGGCCGTAATTCGAAGCAAGACGGTACTTCAGTATTCATTGTAAAGGTAAACACCAACGTAAAAGCAAAATATTGTTTTCATGTTATTTATTTATTTATTTATTTATTTATTTAAATCAAAGTTATCGGGCAGTATGCCTAAATAACTTAATGCTTACAGAGTACAAGTTTAAATTATGGCCCTAGAACTAACTTGAATATGCTGACGCAGCTGACTAACGGATTGATTGAAATCTGCTGATAACCCTAACCTATTATACACATCAATCATTTTGAGCAGTGGATCATTGGCACCAAAACCAGTCGATCTAAAAGGGCTTCTTAGTAGCTCTCTACTTCTAAGACCTCTAGAGGGAGTAGAAAAGCAAATAAAATTTAAAATGTCAGGTGCATCAAAATCTCCAATTAATAATTTATGCATAAAAGTTATCTGAGCCGTAGTTCTCCTATGCTGTAAAGTCTCTAAGCCGAATAGTAAACACCGAACATTATACGAAGGACGTGGAATTTGGTTTGACCAGGGAAGACGATGAAACATAACACGTGTGATTTTTTTCTGAATTTTTTCAATTTTATCTATGTATGTGATTTGATGGGGACACCAAACTACACTGGCAAATTCCAGGATGGGACGGACTAGAGAACAGTATAATGTTTTTAAACTGAAAGGATCTTTAAAGTCGGCCGAGACACGTAAGACAAATCCTAACAGTTTAAGAGCTTTAGTGACGATAGTTTGATAATGGCTAGATAAACTAAGCTTACTGTCTAAAATAACTCCTAAGTCCCGAACCTGAGAAAAACGTGGAACGCTGTCTTCATTGATTTTGTAGTTATAAATAATAGGATTTTTTTTCTTTGAGAATGTTATACAACTACATTTGCTAACATTAAGTAACATTTCATTATTAAAACACCATGCAGAAAAATAGTTTAACGAGTCTTGTAACATTTCACAGTCGTCAGAATATTTAACAGGTAGGAACATTTTTAGATCGTCAGCATATAATAACAATTTAACATGAGGAATAGCAAACACGACATCGTTAATAAATATAATAAATAGTAAAGGTCCTAATATACTCCCTTGAGGAACACCAGATAAATTATGGAATGTGGCAGATAAACTAGTTCCTATCTTAACGTTAATGCAACGATCAGTTAAATAACTTCTTAACCACTCAACAACATTTGTGTGAACACCATACTTTGATAATTTAGATAGCAATAGAAAGTGGTTGACCTTGTCAAAAGCAGCGCAGAAGTCAGTATAAATGACGTCAACCTGTAAGCCCTTGTCAATATAGGAGTGGCAAAAGTTAAGTAAGTATATTAGATTGGTCTCAATCGATCGTTTCGGCATAAAGCCATGTTGAACATTAGAAATTAATGGTGAAAAGGCTTGGAGCATATGACGAGACATTATCTTTTCAAACAGTTTACTGCACGCACATAACATAGAAATTCCTCTATAATTGCACACATTACTTTTGTCAGATTTTTTATAAACAGGAAACATCCACGATGATTTCCAAAGACGCGGGAAGCATTTCGATTGCAAGGATTTGTTGAATAGTTTGGTCAGTATGGGAATGAGAGCAGCCTTGCAATTAATGAGAATTGCGCTGGGAATATTGTCAGGCCCAGGTGCGTAGGAAAGCTTCAACAACGAAATAGCAGATTCCACCTCATCATCGTTGATTAGTGGTGTGCATAAATTAACCTCATCATTTATGAAGGATAAAGCCGATGTTGAGTTAGACGGAACCGAGGAATTGTTGGTGTACACAGAAGAGAAATATGAGGCAAATGCATTGCAAAACTCTTCATCTCCGGTAATGGTGTTTCCCTCAAACTGCATCGAGGAAGGAAGTCGTCCACAGGATTCCTTATCTTTAGCAAATTTCCAGAATGATGTGGGATGTCTTTTGATATTGATTTCAATTTTCCTGACGTAGTTGGCGTAGGCGGTTCGGTTCAGCTGCTTATATATTTTTGAGGCGCGAGCAAAATTTATTTGATTAGTGCTGTTTTTTAGTCGATGCAGTTTTTTAAGGGCCCGTGATCTTCGACGTTTAGCCAAACGTAGTGCAGATGTTATGCTCACGATGACGATTTTAAATCAAATCGTCCGTATTATGAAACACGAGCTGGAAACTGTAAAGTAGGAAAGAAAATATCGTTTAGAACCATCCCAAATAGCCAGCTCGTACTTTATAGCTGATTTAGGGCTGTTTAACGAAAAATCGTTCCAATGTCGTACTTTGTGGCTGATTAAGAGATAGACGGTACTTTGCGGAACTATGGAGCTTTTTAACAGGCACATGGTACTCTTTGGAACTTTGCGGCTGATTAACACTATGTGTAGGGTTCATGATGGAACTTTAAGGCTTGTTAAGAACGTGTACCGAACTTGGTGGAACTTCATAGCTTTTTAATGCATGACATCGGTACAAGGTGGGTCTTGTCAAAGTGTCAAAGACAGACGCCGCCAATCATCTCATTGCTGCTGTACAAGTTAGATGAGTTCTTTGAAGAACGGATTTTGAAGGAAGTGATTGTGATTGTACAGTAAATTGTGATACGTTTCGTGTAATTTATGAATATTAAGGGTTTTAAAATATACACATGTACACAAACAAAACAAATCCTGTTGTTTATTTCATCGATGACACTTGCTTGAAAATAAAACACAAAGAAAAATAATCCCTGGCACCGTAGCTTAAGGAAGTTGCTTAGGCGCTATTTAAAAGGACCGCCTGGAACTTTGATGCTGTTTATCTTCTGCAAAAGGCGAATTAGAGCAGCGATCTTTAGCGTGCCAAAATGAGCTGCTTAAGCAATTCTGGCTATTTGGGATCGTTCTTGTCAATAAAAGACAAATGTAACTAGCTTAGCGAAAACGATAACTTTCCGACCTTTAACTTTTTTTGAGTATAGATAAAACCAACTCCGATCATGGCAGGTCAGATTTGTTCGGATTGTCAGGATAGGACTAAGCCCATCCATCATCTATCGACTTCTCATTTAAGGAGTTTAGTTATGTCCTCCTACCCAAGGTAATCCCTCTAAACTCCAACGTCCTAAAGGTTTTTATGATCGCCTAGACGATCAAGTGTCGAAAGTCCGCTTCGAAACAGTATCCACAGTACCCAAAATTTGAACAAACCACAAAGCCTTTCTGATATTACTGATTGTTTAGTCATTGATATCGATTAAAAATTGGCAAAAAAAAGTATCGAAATTGGGGTTTTTATTGATGCGCGGGTGGCAGTCCATGCTGCTCTTGTTCATCTCTGTTTCATAAAGATTCATACAGATGTGAACTGTATTTTGTCGAAACCAGTTTGCTGATTTGGTACGCACTCAAGGTTATCATGAAATTTCAGCAAGAACAGCAAAGTGATGTGAAGATTTTTCTCAACCAAAACGTTAATCCCGCAAGCCGAATACGCACCTAAAATTTATCGGGGTGTAAGCGGTTACCAAATCAAATGTTTGTTCATCACGAGCAAGTGGGCATCGTATTATGTTTTCTTTCGAAGCTCAGAAATGTCGTTTTGACAGAATAAATAGCTGCATTTTCAGTAATTTGTTTTACTGATATTCTGTGAAACGAGAAAACCATGTATTACTCAATAGCTTTCAGTAAAAAATGTAACTGCAGCAAACTTATAAAATTTGCAGTGTATGATTCGTACACCAAACCCCCCCCCCCCCCCCCCCCCCCCGTCGATGGATTTGGTGAAGGGGCCCCGTCTACCATAACGCCTAGGGCCTCGGAGTGGCTTGACCCGCCGCTGGTCTACAGTATCTTCTATCGTTATACTTATTATCTTCTTGCAAACTACACATTAGTGAGACACTAATAGTAGTCAACATTATTGGTTAAAAATGATTCCAAAAACTATGTAACTGGATGGCATAATAGAGAACCAACGGAAAAAAAGAAAAGCTTCTTGAGGCGCTTTCCTCCGGGTGTGAAACGAAAAGTGCCTACACAACACAAACGGTTGATGAATTTCGTCGATTCATTCCGGAAAGCAATAAATCTTTCCCGAAGCGTGATAAGTGACGTCGTCACCGTGAGATAGAACCGAGCATCGTTACCTCACCGCACCACAGGCAATCTAGTGTCATTTTTTCTCTCCTCTCTCTTTCGTTTGAGACTCGTTCAATCATCCCATCAACCGGGGCGTTTCCCCCTGGTGCTCAAAACTGGGATCTAAACAGGATCCCGAGCTACGGCTTGCCCGGTGGATGATAAAGTAATGAAGTAGCATCACATATTTACCCGAGGTACGATCCCGGCCGGGCTGGAAATGGCCCGCAGCGAGCGCGTTTGCGTAAGAGCGAGCGCGACCTAGTAGCCGCTAAAGGGCACGCGTGCGTCTAGCCTGATAGATACATTATCGTTATGATTAATCTTAATCTTTTTTATTGAATTTTGACATATTTTCCAGCCCGCTCGGGAAGTGCTCTAGCTGCCCCACTGCGCGCCCAGCAGATGGATTGGTATCTATCAGTGTTTCCACAAGCCTCTCGGAAAAGGTTTCGGGAAAGCGTACGATCGGTTGAAAAAGGCTATGGCACGATACGGTTGAATGGTTTATTTTCACTTGCAGATTACTGGGATGGATGTGTGTCGGTGTGACGGCGGCGTGCTTGGTTGCGTTCCCCGGTCCCTTGTGCTGGTGCACAACACAGAGAGAGAAGGATATTCATTTTCATGTTGCTTCCCCTTGACAATGAACATTCGGAATGGCATCGGTCATCGTTTAGCGTTCTGGGCATAAATAATTGACTGCACTGCTAACCACCTCCACGTCGAAAGAATGTCACCAACCAGCCTTTGTGCCGGCCTAGGCGGCGGCCTTTTGTGGTGTGAAACATTCCATTACAGTGATGCTGCCGTCGTCGCCCTTTCAGCAGACTCGGAATGTTCGGTTGCTGTAGTTCTTTGCTCGAGCCTCTTACCACTTCAGTGTGCTGTATTCTTCAAATCCATTAGAAAATACACATTTCTTTCGAGGTTTCCTTTCCATGTTCAGCAGAATGTGGCTCCCCATTCCGTTGAGGGGCGGGGATTCGGTTACGTCTGAATTTATTCGCCCTAAAAAAAAGAGGAGAGAAAACAAGAAAACTCCAACCCATAATCCTGCGAGTGATGAGAAAGCACCATAATGCTTTTTGACTACCGCCACCGCTTTCGACGCGACAACTTTCACTGCCGCTCCTCCTCGGTGCATGCTTACAGCGCTCGCAGCAATATGATTCGAATGTGAATGGTGCTTTGTGGTGCGTGTGAGCACCACTGTCATATCACGTCCGCCATTACTCACGTCCATTCGCCATCGTCGGTTCATCAGCTAGCGGGGAGCGGGGAGAGGGAAGCCCAGCATGGGGCAGCATTCTCAACCCGGGCCACTCGGCACGGTATTAGCGCGACGTGCACAAGTTATGTAATCGTATTCGGTGTGGAAGGATTTTGGGGCATTTTAGAGCGAGCGAGAGCATCCGACTGGATGCATGTATACAGTATATATGTTTCTCCGTTATCGACCGTCGGTGTGATTTAGTACGGCAACAAGCTTAACGATTGTGGAGCCGACACAATTGGTTTTTTTTGGTTCTTCCCTTGACACAATTGGGATGAATTAGTTCTATGCAGAAACAAAATTTTTCCCAGACAGCGCTACGCAACTTTGTAAGTAAATGTTTTATGCTAATGGGTGGAAGGAATTAATTGGACGTTTGGGAGTGGTTCTAGGGAGGATTTTCCAGTCCAGCCTGATAAGCCGATTAACTTTAGGGATAGTTTGGCCATGATTGTTATTTGAATGGATTGGCTTAGGATTAATTAACGTTGTTTTGGAAAACAAAGGGAAGGCTTTACAGTACACGACATGAAGCGGGATTTCTGAGCACTATGATTTCATTAGTTTAGATGGGCTTTGAATTAGCGGAGATTTATGTATCGGAATAAAGTAACTGACTTTATTTTTTTAATAAATCCGAGACTCTCAACTAATCTCACCCGATGCTAGCTTTTAATTATTTCATTAAAAAAGTTGATAAAAAAAATCTGTCAGATGATTGATATGTTAGAAAATGAAATGAAATTGATGGTATCACTTTTCTACTTTGCATACTTTCAGACGGTATGGAAATTGTATTTTATCATATTATAGGAACTTTACAATTAATTGAAGGTATCTCACGACGTTCGAACCAGGATGGAGCTCAAATTGATAACGAATTATTCCAGAGCATCTAGTGTAAGTTTACAAGTGAATTAGCTTGCTTTTTTGTGTATGCATAACATAGCTTAATGTTTTAGTAATGCCTAAGTGGATTAACCATAAGGCTAGTATCATCATTGCATAGCAAATCGCTAATCTTAAACACTAGCTATTGACTGATAGTTATCCAAAGTTCAATCAATCAAGCATAAACTTTGTCGGTAATGCATTTTTGGTGTGGAATGCTTTGATTTAGTTTAATTCTACGACTGGAATTCTACAATAACGTTCAACTCTCAAATGTTACCGCGCGGCCACATGAGGTAAAATATATAGCGAAATGAACCATTTGACAGGCGAAATATCTGTCAGATAACGCATCACAGAAACCAGGTGACGTGCCATGTAAACAAATAACGTGAACAAAATCGCAACTAAATCTATTAAAAAACTTCAATATCAAGGATTTCGTCAATTTTCAGTCAACAATTCATCATTACTTCCAATTAGGGAATGTTCTGCTTAAAAAGATATTCTTTTTAAGTAAATTTCGATAGCAGATGTTGTATCCCCCCACCCATTAGCTGTATCTGTTAGATATTTCACCTGTCAGTATAGTTCATTTCTCTATATATGTCACCCTGTTTGGTCGTACGGTTAGAACATTTTAGAAGTAAAACTTTACAATTTATACATTTAGGTTTTTTACAAACGAAGAGTTAACAAAAGTTAACAAACACTTTAATGCTTTGCAATCGTCTCTATGTACAATTTTCCATACCTTTAATTGATAAAAATTTACATAATAATCACTGTACTGTTAAAGTATTCCTTTAGCGTCTATATTGAATGATCATAATCCATCACCTTCTCAGCACAGTCGTTAGCAACCATTGTAAGGTAGCGTGCCTAATAATGTTTTATCATCCATCTAGGATAAGATTCATCTGCGCCGCATGACAATTGAATGGGCTGAAAATCCCGGGACTCGGGACTTACCTTTGTCGAGCTTTCCCATTGCGTTATTGTTTATGAAAAGGTTCAGCTAAAGAAAGACATGACACACACAACAACAAAAAAAAAAAACAAGCGCTACGATCCTCATTGGCGATACCATGGTTGATGATGAAGGTTTAATCGGGGTACAAAACAAAACAAAAAAAGCCTACAGTTTTGGGTGCAAAATTTTGGTTTTAATTTCACTTGTCCTTTTCTTCGCCTCCGGACAGGATTATTGCGTTGCTAATTTATGGAGAGCACAGAAAAAGGATGCCTAATAAGCAATGGGTGACAACTCGCCGAGCCGAGCCAACTTCTTGGCCGTTGAGGCGGGTTTCCGTTTCCATCACCGTGGTGCAATCCTAGCTAGCGGAAGGTAGCTTTTTTATTATCATTTTTAGGTGGCCATTTTTCGTTGCTGGCCCCAAAGACAAAGCACCCACACAGTAAAATGCAAACGAGTTAGGGAAAGCGATGCTGTATTATCGGAAGCAGTCACTTTCGAGGGGTGATAAAAACCTTGCCATAGATAGAAACAGGCGAATAGCTGACCGCTTAAGGAAAGAGAGACGGGGGAAACGACTGTTATGATGAAAGAACAATGTCGCAAAAGCGTTTCGCATTGCCATTCTATTCCAGTCGTGATAACAAGCAGAGCCTAATCTGTCCCGTGGTGGGTGTGGTGCCTTTTTAGGTTATTATTTCCGGTTTTTTTTGTTATTTTTGCAGCAGTTGCCTTTTCCCGCTGTTAATCTTTTCATCATTAAGGAACTCATTTTTGTTAAGCTTTCGATATTTCTGTCGCTTTTTCTCTTGTTGAAAAAGAAAAGAAAATCTTAAAGGTAAAACACGAGGAAACGCCACGAGGAAAGATTTGCATGTAATCTATTATTAACATTCGAGTTTTGGGTTGGCGCGTCTTGTCTGGTGCTTTTCGCCATCAGTTTCTGGCCAATTGCTATTGTCATTATTTTCTATTTTCAAGCGATGATGAATATTCTTTCCCTTTGTGGAAAGATTTTCTTTTGTACAAAAAATCCTTGTGCTTTAGGATAGGAACCAATTGGTGGTTTGCATAGCCATCAGTTACATCCTGCACCAGCAAACAAGCGTGGTTTTTAATTCTTCCCACCGAAAGTGTATTCTGTTCCGGTGGTAGGCGGAAGGTAACATAAACCTCACACCAGACTGTGGGTGAAAAGCCCGCTGCAATGGTACCGTGTGCTGGTACGGTGTAGCACAACTCGCAAAGTATACGGCAATTAATCTCATCCTGCAAATTGTAAGTGCAGTCACTGGTGCTGCCACCATCGCCACCACGCCACGAAGTCCCACAATTGACCAACAAGCCGTAACCGATGCGATGACAGCCGGATGATGGAATGCCCATGATATTGCTGCTTTCTGCTTCGGATAAAATGGAACCGATTGTTCGGTGGTAAAGTGGAATGTAATGTCTCACGGGAGCAGCATTGTGGTTTTGTTGTGATGGAAACATGCTGTGTATGCGAGGGTTTTTTTTTTCTCTCTCTTTCTACAGTACTCACAATTTTCCCCTTCTCCGTGGTATGTTTTTGATGACAAATTACGGTCAATAATTCGTGGCCGGTAATCAACCAATCCTTTTCCTGGCACCCGGCAAGGGATTTCAAGCGTGACTTAGTGGGATGTACTTTCGCGTTCAGTAGGGATTGCTCAGCGTACTCTTCTTTCGCTTCCTGTGTGTGTTTTTGTTGTTGTCTCCGTTGAGTTATGTTTATAATGCTGCACTTGTTTTGATTTCCTTTGAGGGTTTTCGATGCCGGTATGGACCGACTGTGGGCGTTCGATGAATATGACTTGGGCATAATCCATACTAACTGTTTGCAGAAAGATCAGCCAAATCAGCAATGAATGTTATAAGGTAGTTACTATAGCCGTCGAGTTTAGTTGGTAATAGATTGTGTCTCTTTGAGTTTAGTAAACAATGGCATTGTTTTCTAAGCATCGCCATGATTTGACAGATTTGACTGAGCAGGTTCAACTGCTAATATCTCAACGAATAATCCATTTTTCGGCTATAATGCTACAGCGGAGCAAAGATAAACTTCTATTCTTTGTTTAACAACATACTTGTATCACAAATCAGCACTAAAAGCCCAAAAATTTATTTTTGAAAAAAATGTAAACATCGCGGACGGCTCCTGCTAACATCCCCTGTGAAAAGGCTTCATATAATGGATGAAAATGAATGCGGCGGAATAGAAAATTATTTCGGGCCAAATGAAGTAGCACGTCAGAATAGAAATACGTCTCAAGTGAGATGAATTGTGCAGCTCACATCGCAAAGTGACTTGGTAAACCCTGTATGTCAATACGGTCTTTGAAAACGATTCAAACTAAATTAAAATCCATAATTGAAAGTTATAACACCTTTTGTTCTCATAAAGCAGTTCTGTGGAAACTATCAAATAAAACAAAAATGCTTACAATTTGCTGCTTAATTGTACGTGAATGATAGCTGAGCAAGGACGCATTTCATCCCACCGGACAAACTTTTGCGAAATGTACACCCGTTGGTTGGTGCACACCCGAAGCGAATTCCCGGCAGCACAATTTAAAGTGTACATCAGCAAAATGGCAAGTGTCGGTTCCAAATGCGAAAGCGATAGTTCTCCCGCCTGTCCTGTCCTTGGTCCTTGGTTGCTGAAAAAGAAGGGGTACAATTTGCAAACGGTGCCCATCTCCAACCGAGCCGGCTGTTTGTTCAATGATTCTATCGCATAAATCTACGCAAAGACAATAGTTTCAATTAGGATAAAGTTTCAGCTGCATACGCGTCGGAGGCGGGCATCGTAGCGCTGTAAAGAGCGAAGCTACGAAGAAGAAGGGCTGGAGGTCGTTAACTCTTTTCAGCTTGCGCTGATCTGGAAATCCGGACCGGGGAGATCAAGTTGGCAGAGATAAAACCCGGAACGCAGGCTCGCTACACCGACTCGCTACGACGGGTGGGTGTGACGATAAAGTTGAACCATTTTGATTGGTTGACAACATCTTTTCCCCAGTTCCGCATGAAACGGGGGAGAACAGAGAGAGCGGTGGGAAGGCCGTAGGGCGGAAATCCGTTTTCATCCTTTTGTATTGGGGTCGCACGCGTTGCACAAAACGGCAGGCATAGTACACTTCCGTTCGGTTGGGTGCCGGACGGGCCGGAGTCGTGCCCGTGGCCAGGACAGTTGAACTAGTGAAAAACGCACCGGATCTGATGATGGCTATGTCACTATTCCGGTGCATGGTGAAGATGATGGCGTGATGGTGGTGTATTCTGTTGCGGATGCGGAAGCGTAATCGCACTCGAAAACTATCTTTTCATCTTTTCATGATCGAGGGTTGGAGGGCGAAAAGTTTTGCTGTGCCAAAGTTGAAGAGTGAATTAATTAGCACACAGGATCCTGGGGAGGGTCCCATCACTAACCGTCCGATGTGCTGTCACATTCGAACGCTAGTGCAACGGGAATATTGAAGAGTATGATGTGATGGTTTTTGGTGTACGGTTTGGTTTCTAGTTTATCAAATTTAGTTTACCACAATCATCAATCGTGCTTGGTGTATAAGGTTTTTTTTTGTTAGTAAACAGTTAGAATTCACCTAATTCGATTTATTTAAGGCTTTAGCGTTTTTGCTGTCTTAAACTGTGCTCGATGTCTGATGTACAAAAGGTTTGTATTTTACGGTGAAGTTTTTGTTTAACACTAACAGGACGGGTCGACCCCGTGGCCTTATGAGCTGAAATCATGCTCATCGTGAATCGTGCAAGACTTGGCCGACAATCGATGTCACGTCGAATAAGAAAGGTAGAAAATGCTTACACGTCAAAGTTTGTAGTTATATTTGATGAATATTTGAGATTAAATGCATCAAATTCCCAAGTTTATCCCTTTGCTGGAACTGAGTATATAACGTTATCTGTTATTTCAAAATGTTAACGATACCGTTGCATATGGAATCACAAAATGACAATTTCAAAGTAATAAAATTGGCTAAAATAGGGCCCTTACATAGCCTAAAATGTGGCCTTTGGTGATTTTGTAAAAGAATATTGTATTACTCTGAAAATTTTCATCAAAACTTTAATTATTACTTTGATTTTGAAGACAGATTGCTTAAAGACGAAACAATCAAGCTACAATAATGTAAAGCTGTAGAAATTTAATGAACATACCTAGTATTTTCATGCCAACACAGCTTTCAACAACGATAATGGCCATATGGCCCACTAACTGAAAAGTTTGTAGACCACTGGCCTAAAAGACTTTCATACAATGAACAATATAAATTATAAAATTTAATTAAAAATGTCAAACTTGAATCGAGGATTTTGATCATAAACATAACATGTGTACTATATACTTCCTCGCTTGCTAAACATTATAATGACTTTGAACCTTAACAATACTTTCGTTACTATTTCGGCTAAATACGATAAAATACATAAAATTGAGAATAGCTCAGGAGTGAGATATCTTCGAATTACTACCAACTTCTGTTTAATTTATATTCCAACGTTAACAGGAAGTTTAACAATGTTTTGAATGTTTGAAATCAATGTTTATATGTGCATTTGAAGGAATCATTTAAACCAAATCACGCTTATTTCTTCTACTGTTTGATTTGAAATAAATTTTAGAAGTGAATTCCGAAACTAATAGGATTTGAAAAACAAGCTGAAAACAGTCTGTTCCGGAGATACGCTGAATCCGCGTAACTCGAATATCCGCGTATTACGAATTTAATGTTTTTTTCAGCTAGCTTTGATAACTTTGAATGTGATAACTCAGTACTTTGATTAAATTTAGTACTTTTTCCCACATTATCATTTATTTGATACGATTCGTGTACAAATTTCTGATATTTCGGACTTTTTAGCGGATACAATTTCTACCAAAAATGCAATTTTACTACAATAGACAATTTTTGAAGCAAATTGATGAAAGTTGATGTGTCAAGTTTAGAAAACCGCGTATCTCCGAATCCGCGTTAGTCGAGAATCGTTTAACTCGGGAACAGGCTGTACTGCCTTTGGAAATAATTTCAGTAATCCAGTAATTAGACACTTGTTAATAAATGTGCTTCCTTCAATTTGCCGAAAATTATACCCTCTTCATAAAAGAATGAAATTAAAGCATAATAATATTTTGCACATCTTCGCAGCGTAGTGAATTCGCTTACACTTGCTCAGCATAGGCAGAGCGAAACAAACATTACGGAAGCAAACGAATTCAGCGGCGCTTCCATTCACTTAGCCAAATGCATAAAACCGGTAGGACCGATCAAGCGGATCGGTAAAGAATGGTCTGTTTATGCGGGATTATGTGTAACGGTCGTACAAATCGCATACATTTCCGTATCATTTTGTTTGCCATTTCACTTTAGAACGCGGGCAATGGACGGCGGCAGAAGCAGGGGACGCTTGAATTCATTAGATGTAATCCTCACACGACCGGGCACGCAAGGCGGCACACGCGCTAGGGCATAGTTCTTCCGCTAGTTGGCAAGTAGATTTATTCCAACAGCTTCTTCCCCCTTTCCATCCCCAATGGTGTTGCCATTTGCACCATCCTCGTTTCGGTGATTTTGATCAGCATCAATCGTTCTTCGCTTTGTTCGCTCGCGTTCGTAGAGCTAGCAGCAGGGCACTAGTAGCGGTGGCTGCCTTCCTCACCTTTTTCATTAAATTAATGAATTTTCCATAAAAATAAGATTTATCTTTTACTTCTTTGAAACCGTACTGTGTGCGCTTTTTCTGCTCGTACTCGAGTTTGTTCGTCTTTTGCAGGGCTTGCATGAGGCGAGCTATTAGATGCTATTTTTGTGCCACAATTTACGCCTGCCGAAAGACACACACACACACACAGAGATTGTTTCATGGCTTTCGGTTCGGGCTCACTCTGTGTCGGAGAAGCGGGGGTTTGGGTTGAGTAATTCCTTTCCTGTGGTGTCCCGTGGCGAACGCGGCAAAGCAGGAATCCAATAAAATGGACATTTTCTTCCACCTCGGCTTTGGTCATAAAGCGAACGTTAAGTGCGGGGAGGGTGGGGGGGTAGGTTAGAGGTGACGGTTGCCACATTGAAGCCGACACCAGCATTGAGACAAACGAAGTGCGCGTGAAAAAATATCGGCCCTTCGGCTTCAATTTCCGGCAATTGATTTTTATGGAGGTGTCCATTTCGGTGCTGTCGTTTCCCATTAGCGTAAGGGATTGAGGTTGATCAAAAAGGTACGAGCTGTTGCTGTTTGCTTCTTAGTAGCAGATGTAGAAATAAGTAAAAGCGGGACAATTTTAATCAAGTTAGCAGCATTTTCAACTTACAAGCGTTAGAAAGCGCCTGAATGTATGCTTTCTGTAGGACAGGAGTGCGCGAATAACTGCATGGATTTTTTCCCCAAAAACTTTACAGCACACCTAAAGCCACTGATTTTCATTTTCTTTTGGTGCACAATCAAGTCGCACACACACACACCATCCAATGAGCTTGCGAAATTTCTCTCACAAGAGGGGTGTTGTTATAATGCGGTCCACTAGGAAATGAAATACGCATAATTTACACCAATAAAGCGTGACTTTTTTTGCGGATCCCCTCCCTGAGGTATAATTTGGTGAGGAAATTTTCACACCTCCATCTCCAACGGCTCGAGACGTTGCCCAAGAAAATGGAACATGGTGCATGGTTTGTAATGTTCGATAAATTATAAAACTTTCGCTGGGCGGAGAGCAATTCTGGCTCCTATTGTCCACTCCCGGACTGGAATGTTGGGGTATTATTTTCAATGAAATTGAAATTTATCAATCGTTTAATGGCACCCCGCTCATTACTGGCAAATGGGCGCACATTGATTTGCGTACTAACATGCGTCACATTTGATGGAACAGTAAAACAAAAACAACCCACGTTACCATTACGATGTGAAGCGCCCCGTTGGTTTTTGCACCATTACTATAAGCATTATTGTGTTCCATTTGACTCAATCCGAGATACAATAAACGGATTCAATAAACGGGTATTTCCGTGCATGCGTGTATGTGTGTTTCGACATGTTCCAGCATCAAAGAGTAAGAGCAGGAACAGAGGGCAGGTTGGTCGTTTCCCTACCGCTTGTCTGTTTCGGTGTGCGTACGTTCCTTGCTTTGCATTTGCTGCTTCACTGCTATCCTCTCCCAGTCACTAATGCGAGAGCTCACATAAACATCGTCCAGCGATTTATTTATCACCATGGCACGATGATTGCGAGCCACACGCTAGTCTGTCCTGGCTTTGGTCGGGCTTTAGAGCAATCGATTATGTTTGCCATTTGTACGGGTTCGTCGTCTGCTTCGTTCTGTGCCCCCTGGTGCACCAGCGTCAAGCAGGGACGATCAAACGCTGGGATGATATTTATCAATTTACATTCGAGCCACCGTGCCTAACCGGTATTCCCAAACAGGCACACATACGCACACACACACTCTCCCTCACATACACATACACATGTGTGATCATCCGTAAATAGAAATCGGTTTCGAAGCGACTACAAAGCGTTGGCCAAATCCTTAACCATATCATCTAGCCCCGAAGCCCCCTTGGAGGGGGATGCGGTCCACGGACGAGAGAAGGCAGGACACAGTGGAACTTCTCATTCGAAGCTGCGTTCGCAGCTCAACTTTGAAACGATGTTCACAATATAGCAAATACGTTCAATCGTTCGCCTTGAAATTCATTGCCTCTATTTGTTTTTTCCGCCTCTTTTTTTGTTGTATTGTTCTTTGCAGTTTCGTTATTTTCACGCACCACATCACTCCGAAACCGTTGCACGGGGGCTGAGTTTTGTGTGAAGAAAATGAGAACAAATGTAAACGATAAACGCGGGCGTACGGAGTACGTCCTGTTGGGATTGCGTTGAAGCTACCGGCTGCTGGTGGAACGCGATGCTTTGATCCGGTCCCGGGGGCTCCACTGGATTGGATTGCGGGGAAGGATTTTTGACTTCCGTCCGGCTGCAAACCCACTCCCTGCTCCCCGCTGCTTCCCACGTGCCCCGGAACAAACAGCGGCTGCCGGAAGCTCCAGGGCGGGCAATTTCGTGCCCGAGATCGTTTTCAATTTAATAAACGTTCATTTCGCTTGGCTACGAGCTTACGGTGGCAAGCGAAAGGCTTTTCCGGTTTTAGTTTGTTGCGGGGCGTTAACTTTTGGCTGCATTGCAAAGTTGGCGCTTTTGCTTTGTTTGTTCCGTCTTGTTCCACTGGCGAGACATTATCGACCTTGAGTAGTGTTGGGGGTAGTTTAATTTTAATAACTCCCCAAACTCCGCAACGGATTAACGTTAATTCTTACCACATTTAGGCAAAAGAGTGAAGCCGAAATATACCGGGAGAGAGAGAGCAAGAGAGAACAAGAGAGAGAGATAGAGAGAGAGAGAGCAAAACTACTTGCTTCGAACGCTTATTTAGTCATTGCAAATTAAATAACGAGCTTTTCCCACAGCTTTACTTCCAAAACGAACCCAAGCCGACGCATTCCGTCTGGCAGCATCAGGTCTGAGCTGATAAATAATGCGCTTCGTAAGGGCCAACAGAAAGGGGCAAGGAAAACAAGGATGGATGAAAATTATGATCGGTGATTTTAAGTCGTTTTTCACAGCTCAAAAGCTACCATTTGGAGCGGGATTGAAGCTGGAAAGCGTTCAATCTGCCAACCGAAGTACGAAAAGGGGAGTAACAGTGCGCCGTGTTACTGTCTTCCACTTACGACCAACACAAAAACACTCACGATCATCACCATTATTATTATCATCCACACACACTGGATGGGTGGAAATGGGGCACGCCATCCACTGTATTATGTGAGATAAAAATCATATTTGTACCGGGCGAACGACATCGAAAAAGGCCCTTGGGCAAAGGGGTGCCTTGCGAGACGGGAGGGCTACGGTCAAGGGGTCGTCGTCATAAATTATCTGTGTCACGATACAAATCCGTTATAAATTGCATGCTCCTTTTCTCTCTCGCGCTTTGTTTCGTCCTGCCGAAGGGATGCACAGGTCGCGATAGTGACCGAGAGTGCGGTTGACAGTGTCGAAAATCCATTATCACCAGTCTCGGACCGCACACACACACACACCGTCGGTGGAATTCGGTCCACACACTCGGGCGTCCATTTTATTCCCTGGGTGTTGGCCTTTAAATTAGTGGAACGTAATCCTTCATCTTTTCCATCGCGTAGCCTTTCGCGCTTTCTTTTCCCAGCGCTTTTCATTGACCGTGGGCTTTGCTGGGACGGAGGATTGGGCCCGCTTTATCGTACGTGAGGTACGTGTGAGGTGCGTGGGGACGTGAAAAGGGGTAGGGTAGAAAAATGTTGGCTTCAGCTCGTTTGCTCACCAAACGTATGGCTTCGTGTTTGATTTCACCCTCGTAATGTGCTTGTGTGTGGATGTATTTCCAGTGTTGTATCCTTTCTCTGGCCGTACGGTGCAGCACCCCGGTTCGCCTTATCGGGGTGTGATGGCTCGCCGCTTGGAAGGGCCATTTTTATTAGCAAACATTCACAAGGGAGCCCTTTCGCGACGGGGGTAGAAGTGTTTCCTGCCTCTTTTCCTCCCGCCCTGGAGGCTGGATTGCTTCAAAGCGTCCGACCAGGGCTGATTTTGATTTCTTTCACTTTATGTCGTTCGGAATGTTCGGAAGCGGCCTGCGGGAGCTGTGTTTCGTGAGCTGGATAAAAACGACTAACGGGCGGACGGTATTTGGACTTGCAGATAAATGGTTGCTTCACTCTTGAAAGCAGCTGGGCAGACTGCTTTTCCCGTTGGATTTAATATGGGCTATGGGGGAGGGAAGCATTTCTTTTTTTTCTGCTCTACATCTGTACAATCCTAGTGAAATCTTGCGCAAAAATTCCTTCCAGCTTAGGCAGTCGCTACATAGTTGCGGGTAGCGATGGGGGAGTATAATATATAGATTTTGATTATAACATTATCGTAAATCCTTCCTTCCCTTCGGCAAACGTAGCTTGCAGAGAGATCTGGAAGCTAGATTGAATGGATGGAAAAGGAAACACGGATCCACGATTCTGCAATCGAATTGTGCAATTGGAATACGCTTCGGTTTGCAATTTCGGCAAAGATAGCTGTATCCGAAGGCCTCTGTTCCACTTTCTTGAACTCTGTTTGATTCTCTCTTTCCTTACAGCGTACGATGGAGAATGTTAAAAGCCGTTACGAAACTGAAACTGACTTTGCATTCATCGCCACGCGAATTTATGGTACTCTTCCTGCAAGAAGATTGTATGCCGCATGAAGGGTTCAAAAAGTTTTTGAAATACAATCTACACGGAATAGTATCGAATGGCGCTTAAAGCGCACCGGGTAGAGGTGATTACAATTGCAAAAGAAAAGCGCATACCGAGGAAGGTAGACTGGATAGTGTTTGGAATGGTGGAGGTGAACATTTTGGTGCAATGTTACAAGCACGGGTCTAGCCAGTCGTGTTTCCGGCTATTTGTTTTATCTTGGGAAAGCTCAGGTGCGGGCGATAGAAATATTACCTTCTTTTAGTGTCCTCGATAAGGCTGACCTCGGTGAAGCGTATCGTTACCTTTGAGTGGTAATTTTTCTTGCTTGATTTTTGGGCAGAGATAGTGACTTTGTGGAAAACACTTAAATGTAGTATAGCAAATAAGATAAAATAGATAAATTGAATAATGTTTTGCTCCATTTCTTTTTAACTAAAGAGCTCTATTACTCTTCAATTCAATTTTCAATTAATTACAAATCAATTTAAAAAAATCATCTGTGTTGGTATTTTTAGTTTAGTTTGATAATACAAAAATAAATGATTCCATTGTGGTGTATTGTTTGAAAACGATTGCTTTGTTTATGGCCGTTAACTCTTACGTATGTACATACTAAATTATAAAAAATTGTATGTTTTACAAAAAAATAGCTCCTCAATTGAACCTCCATCATGCTTAGGCTTTTGAAATGGTGATGATTGTTTTCCAAAGCTATTTTTATGATGATAAGCAAGGAACCTGTTTCTTGTTTCGTGTTGTGTGACCCAAATGATTTTAATTTTTTATTCGTAGTACAAATGTTCCGGTCCGCGAAGAACTTTGGAAATTATTTGAATGAAGTAGAAATAGATTGTAGATTATAAGAACACATGTTTATCAACACATGTTACTAGTGAAGTGAGCTTAGCTTTCAGTGACTTTTTGTTACCATAGCAGGATAGTCAGTCCTACGTATGCGGCATGTTGTTAAGTCGTTCGAATTGACGACTGTACGACCAGACCAGCCCCATATTTGCTATATGTTCGCTATTTTTTATCACAAGCTTTTCATTTACTTTGTTATTAACATCGTATGTACAGCTGGGTTGTTTGAATCGCAAAAAAACCAAATGTGCTATTTTTCACAAATACTACTAATATTGATTCAATTTTTGCTGTAGATAACAAGTCAGTTGATAAATGTTTGGCCTGACATATAGATGGTGCTGATAAATTTAAATCCATATTTTTTTATTATTTTGTACCAACCTTGAAACGAGTTCTATCAAAATTTGACAGCATTTGGACAATAACTTAGTGAGCTAGAGCATTTTGTATGACGCAAGTTTTGTGTTTCGATAAATCATGGAAAAGAAGGAATTTCGCGTGATGATAAAGTATTGCGTTTTGAAGGGAAGAAATACAGTTGAATCCAAAAATTGGCTTGATGATGAGTTTTCGGATACTGCTCCACCAAAATCAACCATAAAATATTGGTATGCTTAATTTAAACGGGGTGAAATGAGCACTGAGGACGGTGAACACAGTAGACGCCCAAAAGAGGTGGTTACAGACGAAAACATTACAAAAATCCACAAAATTATTAATGTGAAGTTGATCGAGATAGCTGACACCCTAAAGATATCCAAGGAACGTGTTGGACATATCGTTCACGAGTATTTGGATATGAGAAAGCTATGTGCCGCGCGAGCTCACATTTGACCAAAAACAACAACGAGTTGATGATTCGCAGCAGTGTTTGGAGCTGTTTGAGCGTACTCCGAGTATAACTCCGAGTTTTTGCGTCGGTATGTTACCATGGGTGAGACATGGCTTCACCACTGCACTCCAAAGTCCAATAGACAATCGTCCGAGTGGACTGGTCGCGATGAACCTGCTCCAAAGCGGGGAAAAACAAGCGTTGGAGCGTTTGAAGGACGAAATCGCTACAAAACGGCCACATTTGAAGAAAAAAAAATTTTTGTTTCATCAAGACAACGTACCGTGCTACAAATCAGTGAAAACAATGGCGAAAATTCAAGAATTAGGCTATGAATTGCTTCCCCACCACTCGTATTCCCCAGATCTGGCTCTCAGCGACTATTTCCTTTTTTCAGCCCTTTTTTTAGCCCTTGAAGGGATGTATGTTGAATAAAAAAAAAATATAAAATTGCAAAAAAATGTGATTTACTATCACAGGCCAAACAATTATAAGCCCACCTGTTAGTTATATATCTCCATGAAATGCTAAGCATAATACTAAAACTAGTATTCCACACTAAGGGACAGTGATAAAACTCTATGCTGTCAATTTAAGCTGTCTTGTTAAAACGTGTTCTTCATCGCCAGAGGAAAACATTCTGATCCATCTTCAAATGACAGCGTCAATTTCATTCCTACCGCAACAGCATCACAGCTTCAACCATAATCCTCTCGGAAGTATATAAGTAAGGAAGAATCTTTCCTTCCTAGTAACAGGCTGAAAAGAAAGTTTTAGTCGTAGGCACGAAAGCCTAAATCATCCACCTGCTGCCCATCGTCTGTGAACCGTGATTAATCATTAAGCAAGCAGACGCGCATAGTTGGGGCACGCGCTGAAGTTCGCCCCAAATGGTATTGTACTTTGCGTTCGTAGGTTGGTAAGTTTTTTGGCTACACAGTTTCTTATCCTACTTCTAGGAACGCTTATTTACCCCTACCGAAACAAAACCAAAAAAAGTAAAAAAAAATCCATAGAACACCATCGCTTGCGTCAGACTTGCTAAGACGAAGGGAGGGAAAAAAATTGGAGCAAAAAAGTAATTTGACCAATGCACATCACGAACGAAGAAGCCAGCCAGCAGTGCCGTGATGGGTGAACGGGGAAGCAAGTATACACACACGGCAAAGGAGGATAACAAGAAATGAGTACCATTGCCATCATTCTTTGTCGGCTTTCGGTACCTAAGCAACCTGGGATCCCCCCTCTCTAGATGCGCGTAACCTAGATTGTTGCTGCTGCCCGGCTGGATTGATGCATGCGGAACCCTGGAGAGATAGAGCGAACGACGTGGGCAGTAAAAGGAGGGCTCTGGAAAAAATAGCCCTTCACCAGAGCCCGGGCACACGGATGCGGTGGATATTTTATGCTCCCAGATAACTTTCATCCCACTTACGTGGCAGGTCATTGTTTATATTATCCTGCGCGTTTATATTGTCCGCTCGGTGGGGTGGTATATTTATGGTTGCATGCATTTCAGGAGCCGTCGCATACGGTCATGTCCGGCAGGATCTGGGTGCGAAGCAGCGCCACGATTCAAAGCGCCCCCTGCTATGGGTCCACATCGTCCACGGAGACCGGTATCGGAAGCATTGCCCACTGAAAAGGCTCCTATTTTCTCCAGCGAAGGAAGGGTTGGTTAGATCACATCCGGCGGGCGGGATCGCTTGTTCGATCCCGAAGTACCATCAAAGGAATCATTCATGCGGAGCCGGTGCGATGTACACATCAGTGGCAAGGGTCGTGTTATGCAGTGGGTGCTCACATGCACTACCAGCCTTGTTGTGGGTGTCTGTGACGGAACGGTGCGGGCATCGTGTACTTGGTTAGCGTGCAAACAGGACAGTGCTTTATGGTGCTCTGCTTTTATCTCAGTTTTATTGAACACTCCATGGCATAACGTTTGCCAGGCATTGGAGCACACGTTTGGTCCGGGGGAAGTGTCCCTTCAATGATCATTGATGTTTTCCGCACCATTTTGCTGTTAGTTGAATAACTAAACAAGGATGAAGCAATATTTAAAGACAAGCAGAGTCTAAGTGCGGTACGTTTGTGCACATGAAGATGAAATAGAAAATTAAATTAATGACTGTTTTCAGCAATGCTATGCTTCATTTTAAAAACAATTCAATCGCACTTTACACGATTTAAACCGGACACTGCTGCTCCGGAGCTTCGCATTAAGTGCCGAAAACATAATCTACTTTCAGGTTTTATCACTGCACGGTAACCGAGAGTTAAAGGATGAGTTGGCAAAGCAATGAACCTTTGGCAGCGCTTGTAATTTATGTGTAATGAAATGTTTTCCAACGGAACGCTTTGCCACACGTGTGCTTGGCGGAGTCATTCGTACCATTCCGGGAAGATGCCCGCGCGTTGGCTGCGCCTCACAAGCAGAGTGTGATAATGCTTGCTTTATTACGCCATTTTTCTCCCAACCCCTTGGCCGTTGATGGAATGAACGCGTATGTGTGGGAACAAAAAAAAAACATATGTATGTTTGTGTCGGTATCTATTTCACTCTTTCGCCATTATTTTTCTTCCCACGAAGTCCAGCATCCTGGAAGGTTTTGGCGCTGACCGGTAACGTGAAAAAAACGGAAGGAAAGAAACCGCTATCTGAGGCCGTATCAGTATGCTTCTCGTGTAGGGGAATGGTTTGGTTTGGCAGGAAGAGGTACACGATGTGTTATTTGAATTTTAGATTAACCAAACGATTGCAGCAAAACAAACAAAACCCCAGAACGGATATAAAACAGATCTGCCCTCCTCTCGCTGAAGGGTCGTCCAGATCGGACGGTATCGATAGGAATCATCAACTGGACCGGACTGGTGCGTTCGTTGGAATTGATGGGTACTTCCGGAGCGACAACAGAGCATTACACTCGTCCGCGGGAAGGGTGGAAACGTTATTCACGAGCATAAAACGGCACTTTGTATGATGTGCTGTGGCTGGTGTAAATTTCTTATAAATTAGTGCAATTACTTATCTCGACGCCACCTTCACCGACGGGGACGGGCACCGGACGGGATTGAGGCGATGGAAACGGGGGAAGATGAATAGGGTAAAGCTTGTGGCGGGGCTATCTTGGGTCATATTGCTTCGTGGAAAAAGGAACACAGCACAACAAAACTCGTTGCTAAATCTCTTGGCTGCTGAAAAATGGCTTCCTGAGCTAAGTTCACGGTTGGCTGTGGGACGGTTCTTGATGGTAACCCGATCGTGCGAGACCCCTCAAGAATGATGCTGTTAAGAGACAATGAAAAACACATTTTCTGGCGTAGAAAGAATAAAAAGAAACAGAAGTGTTTTATTTAAAATGAAAAAAATTGTCACTAAATGACATTGTTCTTATGGAGTACAGCACATACAAGGATGTGAAGACTGTTGCTATTCTATTTAAATTTTTTGTGGGTGTTCAAGAATGAGTTCAGTGTCTTGGAAAAATATTGATAAACATTGTATTTTATATAATTAATATTGTTTTCTTAAAATTAAACAACAGAATATACAGAAACTTCATATCAAATGCCTTATCAGTACCACACAACCTCGAGGAGGACGATTATTTTAGTTTTAGCTTAACGAATTATGTTGTGCCGGTCTCGTGGTACAGTCGTTCACTAGTGCGACTTAAATACATGCCCGTCATGTGTTCAAGGCCTGAATGGACCGTGCCCCCATACATAGAACTGATGATCCTGCTATAGGTAAACAATTTAATCACTGAAAGACACAAGTCCAACAAGTGGTAAATTGATAACCTAGGATGTAGACTTGGAATGAGAAACTGTGGTTCATTGGTGTAAACCCTTTATGACTATCTCTTGTTCCAGGGAAGCTGATTGATGTAATAAGCCTCTGATGTCGAATGTCTGTAGCTGGAAAGAGATAGGTAAGCCATTTGTTAATCATTTAATTGCTTTGTTTTTGTTTTGTTCTATTGATGGATATTGTACACCATTTCAAGGGCTTGTTTGATTATAGGAATTTTCAAACAAAGTAAGTAATAATCAACATTCATTTTGTGATGAAATTCAAACACACTTTAAAGTGAATTCTGTGGAATTTTCTTTTCAATTTGTTGTTACAGACAGTTTGATACGGGACTTCCGTTCTTATTCAGGCAGAACCACGAGCAATAGATGAAATTCGTCCGAAGTAAAAGTGCCCTTAAGCAGCTTTGTAAAGAGGTGTCGGAAAGTCGGTGGTGTGAAAAAGTAATACCTAAATAAACAACTGCACGTTAATGTGCCTTAACAGATAGACAACCTCCAGCGTCATTTTTAACGCGTCTTAAAAAAAAAACAGCTCCAGTAACAGTGACGATGCGTTGATGACGCTCGAAGCGTACTACCATGCCCATGCTTTCCTCTGGCAACCCGTACGTTCTGGCGGTGTGTTGATAAGCGGCAAGTTGCTTCCACCGGTAGAATTGGTTTCGAAGGTGATAGGGCAGCTGTAAAATAGCGTTCTTCTGCTAAGTGCTTCTCGCTCCATGGCGTGTAGTGTGAGCGTAGAAATTGCGTACCATCTTCTGCCCCTTCTGCGTACACCCGATGCCGGTACACGGACGACCGAGAGCTCTTTAGCTAGATTCCGATTTGCTGTACTTTGTAATTGGAACGCGCACAATAGCACTTACCCCTTCGCGTAAGATGGCGTTGAAAAGTCGCCTGACAGTTTGGCGCATGCAGTGTAGGGGCGAGGGCTGGCACAATCTGGCACAAGTGGCAAGCGGCACCGGGGCCTAGGGGGGTTTATTATCTGCTTGATGGCTTCAAGAACCAGGCACGGTTCCGACCAATCCTTCTTCAGCGAACGGCTGAAAATTACATCTTTTCTTGCTCCGTGCGCAAAGATAGTCGCATGGAGCGCTTGGCGCGTAACTTTTCCTCGCCTTTCCTTCCCGAATCGAGGTTCCTGAGCAGTAGAATGAAGAGGTTTTGCCCGACGGTTTTTGGGTAAGTGTGACGCGAAAAGTTTTGCCACACCGTAAAATTTGAAAACGGGGGGTTTGGGTCATAAATTTGAGATGCACTCAAGCAGTTTTTGCATTGGGAGGGCGGTATTTGAATGGAAATTTTAACTCGGTTAGCTACGTAGTCGTAGGGTAACGATGAGGTGACTTGAAGAAATGAAACAAAAAACAAGAGTTTTAGCGAAAAGATTGCACTTTGTGCAAATGGGTGAGCTTTTTATGTGTTACATTATGCATGGAGTGCTATGATCGAACGAGGTTGGCGGTAATTATGAGCTAGTAGTTTAACATAGCGGTGCTGAAGATTGGAGCTTTTTTTCTTCCAGCAGGGAAAATGTCGCTAAAATTTAATTGAAAAACGTATTAGCTCTTAACATTCAAAACAAGAATGAGAAATCTAAAATCTGAACTAAAGTGAACTATTAACTGAATAGCGTATATCAAGCATATTTTGAATAAAGTATTTAAGCGTGATTTGTGTTGCAATTATTAGAATTACAGCAATAACAGTACAGTTATTTATTTCGACAGTGTTCATCATCTTGAACATAGTTATTGCTACATACTCTTCAACAAATGAGCGTCATAACCAATATCATAAGGACATAAAATACTCGAATTAATCGAAATGAACACTTAAGCCGATAGAACAGAGAACTCATAGCACTAGGTAAACTATGCAGCAAATCTATGATAAGCTTATTTAGCTATTTAATTATTTAGCGCTTTAAATACTGAATAATAATTTAAACGAAGTGGTAAACTTATGACTCGATGCTCAATCTAACGATTTTAGAGTAATTAATTAGATAATTTAGCCGGTCTCGTAGTACAGTCGTCAACTCGTACGACTTAACAACATGCCCGTCATGGGTTCAATCCCCAAATAGACCGCGCCGCCATACGTAGGACTGACTATCCTGCTATGGGGGGGAATCAATTAGTCACTGAAAGCCAAGCCCACAAGTGGGTACAGGCAGGCCTTGACCGACATCGGTTGTCGAGCCATAGAAGAAGAAGAAGAAGAAATAGATAATTAGAGCAATTTATAAACTAGAAAATTAGTAGAGAGTTTATTTCACGTAATCCACTCATACTTATAAACTAATCGATCGTGCCCGAAGGTCCAAACTTAACGAACGGACTTCGTGTTTCGTTAAACACTATCCAACTGATAGGGCTTCCATGCCTGTGCCAGAACATTCCATAACAATGAAAAGTGAAACAAATAAATTCAAAATTTACATTCGTTGTAGCAGTAATTTAGTACTTTAGCTTCTAAATTTCCTCAGATTTCAATAAGTGATGCAAAAGTGCAAAATGATGCATTATCATCTACTTTATTGGCGTCCGTAAAGTTAATACGACAGTAACATATTACACCAAGTTGCTTTAAGGGCAGATATAAAATAATAATATGTATATGACTTTTCAAGATCAAAATGAATGCCAAAAGTATGTGGAAACTAACAAAAGAATTCTAAAGATGTAAACCACGAAAATTTAATGACGCATTTGATTTTCACTCACAAAAAGAGCTAGCTAAGCTCATACAATTGCACATAAACGAAGTCTTAACCACACACATAACCACAAACCACTGAAAAGCAGCTATCGATGCCATTAGGAAAAGACAAGGAAAGCCATACTCTAAAGGACGCATCTTTAAAGAAGGATGAGATCCATTCGACGAAGAATGTAATTTGTCGGTGCATAAAAGGAACAATTCGAGTAATGAGCATTAACAATAGTACCAACGTATTTTTGCTGCGGTCCCATTCGATTGGATTTACTTGCAGCCCTTCAGCAAGGCGTAGTCTAAACGTTTTCTTCAACCCCCTTTGAAGCTTCCTTCCGCACTTACATACACTTAGTTCACAACAATAGTAAGCTCTGAAATCGGTGGTGAGTGGGGAGTGTCGGTTTTCTTCCCATTTTTTTTTGTGTCAGGTCGATGATGAAACTAGAGACCAAGCTGGTCCATTTCATTCCAACGCCATTGCCAATCATTACCACGACGATGGAGCCACTTTGGTGCATCATCACGAACAAAAAGTCCCTGCTGCTAGATGGATGTGGGTGTCTGCAATCATATTTTCTCCCTTCCTACGCTTATTTCCTATTGTCAGTGGGTTGTATCGTTATCAGCCCTTTCGCCGGACGCACTTCGAACCATCAGCATCAACAGCAAGCGAGTGTTTGTGTGTGCGTGTGTGTGTGTGTTGCGTTCGGATAAGCTGGAAGAGGCCGGGGCCACTTTACAGTTCAATTCCATTCCAATTTCAGCTTGAAAGGCCTCGGGATGGATGGATGGATGGGCTGATGGGCCACGGTGCTGTAAATGGCAAACCGGATAGAAATCTCATTATTCTCGGTTCAACGAGCAGAATCAATCGGCAGCGACGAAAAATGGCGGAAATGGGTGGCTAAGAGCCCGCAGCTAACAGGGTCTCTCTATTGGAGCAGAAAAATGAAATGAAGGCTCTTACGGCACCGTCATCTCCATGCTTCCGTTCCTCTTCTCTTGCGTTGGTTTGCGATGGGACGCCCGATCAGCAGCTCGATCGCAGCCAAGACGCTGCCAGTGGCGCAACAATCTCAAGAGCCTTATCGTAACAGGC
Organism: Anopheles coluzzii; assembly: GCF_943734685.1. NCBI lineage: Eukaryota > Metazoa > Arthropoda > Insecta > Diptera > Culicidae > Anopheles > Anopheles coluzzii. The sequence continues at coordinate 38,366,919 of NC_064670.1, read as the reverse complement.
TGTGTTTTGCACAACCATCAATACACTTCTTGATTGTTGACGGTTTTTGTTTCGACCGATCGTCGAGTTTCCTGTCAACTTTCGAACCATTTCGCCAGCCAACGTAAGTTTTGCTGCAGGGGTCTCTGTTTGCGTTCGCGCACAACCATCACAACGCGCGAGTGTGGTGTGGAAGGCAGAAAATTAATTAGCACACTGTCAGGCGTTTGTTTGTGCATATGGCAGCAAAGAGGTGTGGCAGGGGTTGGAGAGAAAAAAAAATCCAAGAGATGATTACACCGACCACAGCCAGCAGTTTTGCAAATGGCAAATGCCAAATGGTGCTAACCAAGAATTTCAGCTCTGTTCGCTTTCTGCTTCAATCAGCCAAGTGTTCAAGGCGCTTTCGACAACTCATTGAGTTTAATTGATTTTTGAAAGTGAGGGGGTTTCGTGGTATTTTTCTCGCCCTTCCCTAATTGATTTAGAACACGTTCCTTAACACGTACTTTAATTGTGTTTAGTGGCAAAGGAACGTGTTCTGATAAGCGAAGCAGCAAGCAAGCAAGGGTTGGGTTTGGTGGAGTACAATTTAATACCCGTTTACGGTGATTACGGATGATGATGATGATGGGGCCTTACGGTCCTGCGAAACTAACAAACCCACCCACCATTGGGTGTCTCCATTGAGGTTTGGTGTCTCCGGAATGGACCGGGCCAGCCGGGCGTCTCCTTTCAGAGTGTGTGTGTGTTTGTTGCCACAATCGCCTTACGATAATTGCCATAATTTTCTTGCCAGTCGCACTGCATAAATACACATAATTCTCACGCGTTAATGAGTCACGTGAGAGAACGACCAAAATGCGAACATGTGGGGAGGGGGGGATATGCGAGGGGTATATTTAGGAGCTTTTTGCAAAAATGATACAAAAACATAGCGAGAGTGTGAGAAGCATCCTCCGAGCGGTTGGGTCGATTTTCCATCACGCTTGTGTCGCCACACGTGCGCACACATATTACATCTCCACATTTCTTTCCCTGCTTACCGCCGTTTGGCACGTCGTTTACAGAAGGGCTCCAGTTCTCTGGCATTGGTTCTCTGACACTCAGGCTCCGTTCGCAGTTTTGGGGTTATTTGCATATTTAATGTACAATTTAACATCAACGGTGTTCCGAAGCCCTTGCCGCCGTACGCGATTTACTTCTCTCCAACGAGGAACGAGACATGCACACACACACAAAGTATATCTCACAGCTGGTTGGGTAAGGTTTTGTGGCAAGATTGCTTAATTTTTTTTTCTTCTGGTTTCCCCATTTCAGCCATTTCTAAGCACTGGTTCGTGTCCTGGTACTTTACGTAGGTATCACCACCACGTCACCATAACGAGCGCTTCGGAACAGGCTTAGGCGTCGGAGTGCGAGCCGTACGACACAAGTTCCAGGTAAACATAATGAATTAGAATTTTATTCTACTAATTTTAATCATCATTACTTGCAGCACTTCGTTTAGTGCACTCGGTGGTTTGGCGTTTGTAGTCAGCGGGTGTCGGTGATGGTGGATCGTTGGTTGTCGGGGCGGGTGCTGATGATTTCTGGGAAAATTTGCCTCCCAGAACAGATTTATGGTAGGGCAGAACCTGGTGTAACGAAGCGGGTTTTAGTGAAAGAATATTTTTTTCCAGGAAAACGTGCGCTTTTCGCGGGTCAACGCGTTAATTTAGGTGTAGTTAAATTTAACTTGTGTAACTGTCACATCAATAATGTTGGATGTTGAATTAAGAACGGATATGTTATATAACAGTATCACATACCAGTATAAAATGTCACATGTTTTCTTGTTCATGCTATTGATCTGATGAACCCGAATTAAAAGCTAAATATGAGAAGACTCCAAAAACTACACAAAAGTTTTCTCTTGTTGGTTATCTGAAAAAATATCGCTTTAAAATATGGTATAACGCTCATGAATTGAATGTATGGAATTTAAGTAAATAAACTATAGTAAATATGTTGAAATCGGAACATTTCATAAACTAAAATAATAATAATAAATAAATCAAAATTAATAATTTTACACTGACTTATCACGTGACTTATCAGATCAGTCAAAATTCAAAAGTTAACGATATGAGGTTTTTGATTATATTTCTTAGTACAAAATATAAATAACTTATACAATTTAAATTATACGCTCTGGGCTAAATATACCAATGGTTGGGCAATTTGTTGTGAAACTGATATTTGTTTCATGAATTATATGTGTATAAAAGGCAAATGTTTGCATTTTTAACATATTGTGAGAAAATAATTTATTTTGTTAAAAACTTGTTTTGCGATGGAACACAGTAAATTGATCGATTTTTTTCGATTGCTCCGATATACTTCACTGTCAGTAGTGAACCCGTCGACATTGTATGAGTCTGTTTTATATTATTCGTATGGAACGGGATTTGAAGGGTTCGAGGCTCTCGAGAGAAGACACACAGTAATGGGGATGTAGACACACAGTAATGGGGATGTATTTATTTAGTGGTATCAATCAATACGGCTGCATTGTTGGATTTCCCCTTATGTGTACACACAAAAAGGAATTTTAAAATTGTTAATTGCTTGAAATGAGTTTAAGTACTTTTAACACATTTATAAATATCGCAACAGTTCTTAACCTTTTTTGATAACATATTTATCTCTCATAAAAAAAATATTCATGTCCTAACCCTAGGGTCGGCAAAGTTTCCGACCAAACGAGCCAAATTCTAAAAAAATGTTGGCAGAGCTCTATGTGAAGAGAAAAATAAATAACTAAACAGTTAAAATGCCTGAAAGCTCTATGAAATATTCGAATCACGAGGTTATTTGATATGAATAGTGAGGACTACTACCATAGTATTGAATTTTGTCTAATGTCTCTTGTTATGACAGAATAATGCATTCAAAATGCACTTTTTTTTAGATTGTAATGTTCTGGTAAACTGTATTTTTATGTTTTGAATCCTTTGTAAAAGACCAAATAATATTTTATGATTATTATTATTATTATTATTTATTTAATCTTCAACGGGCCGTATGGCCTAATTAAGATGTTATACTCAAATACTAGAATAAAGCACATAATTAATTCCCATGTATAGTATGTAAGTGCACTTCATCCAATATTGACGCTATCAGCTCTGTTGGTAGGTTAACCTTATGTGTCAGATTTTAAAGACAATATATTCTATCTTTAATACGTTTGTATCAGTAAGCCGTATTCATTGCCGTCACTTGTGAGATCATTTTAAAGGTAAACAAAAGTAGTAAAACAATTTTAATCACCTATATGAAAAAACAACCTCCACATGCGTTCTCCATATGGCCTCCGGTCATTATCCGTGCCATCTGAGTCGTTCATAAGCTTCGTCAATATTTCAAGTGCATATTGAACGGGTCACCCTTTCGGTAGGTATAATACAGCCATTCGGTGATATTTGCAAATTTTACATACATGTAAAAGAACCCCATTTTTTGTCGCTGTTTGCTTCAGTACCATTCGAGAGGATTCCAGTTTTTTTTTGGTACGGTCCTGCTACTTCATCGTTTTTTAATAACACATTACCGTACTTATCTATTCTTGAAACGTCTCCATTTGCAGGAATGGGTCACCGACCCTTATTAGTTGTGCAAAAGACTACTTATACAAAATGCTGCCTGGGTAATGTGAAGAAGCATCGCTACACGGTACGGATCGATTGCCGGATATTATTGAATTTCCTATCGAAATTTAACCTCACTCGAAGGAAGGCGCTTTCCCGCGTGAAGGGGTTGTGTGAAACGATTGTTATGCAGATGGCATGTACGTGGAAAAGGGATTGATGGTATATTGAAATTCAGAAATGGTGAGCACACGCAGCACGGTTTTAATGGTACCGCAAATGTTAATACGCAATGGATTTGATAAACAAATGTTGCTTTTTACGATTTGTGTCAAAATTCGGTTAAAACCGTACAGATTATGCATCGGAATCCTGCAACGCTTTGAAGCGATTACTTGGAAAACATGGCAAGCTAAACCAAAGTTTAACGCAAGTTATTTCGTTAATAAAAAACTTTTTTTTGTGCACATCCCTTTTTGTGCTCTCTCTCTCTCTCTCTTTCTCTCTCTCTCTCTCACTCTCTTTGAGGCATTATTGACGTGCAAAGTATTTGGAGTATGCCCTGCATTTATTTTATTTTTTCCCTCCCACTGTAGCACAGAGCGTGTCATAGTGTGCGCCACATTTACGCGAACAAACGAACCCGAAAGAACACGTGGGTCGGCTGCTCAAAAGCGGCGAAAATATGTTGTCTGAAGAGCGCCCATACCCGCTTGGAGAGGCTTTCAATGGCGTGTGCTTTTAAATCCAGTGCCGGCACACAACGGAACACACTGGTCTACATGCACAGGCGTACGGGGGAAAGTACACATTCCACGTTGCCCCGGCCCCGCCATCGCTTTCCCTTCCACTGCGCCGTACTTAAGGTCGTCCATTTTGTTGCTTTTGTTGCGACGCAGCACTGGAAAATACATAGGGCCGGGCCAGCTATTGAGTTTATGCGAACGGTTCCTACTACGGTTCCCATGCAGGGCTAACTGGTCGTTGAAGATAGTGGAACGGCGCCGTGCCGTTAGAACCGGGCGAGCAGAAGGGGGAAGAGTTTGAAAAGGGAAAGGACACTTGAAAATATGTTTCGGACAGAAAGTACTGATATTTGCATGGAAATTTTATCTCCGGTTCGTATCTCCGACCTCCCGGAGCAAAGTTTCCGGCGGTGCGTCCTTCCTGCGCCGTCCTACTGTTTGAAGGTGAGTGTGTTTGTGTGTGTGCTTTTTTTGTTCAGTTGGCGTAGTTCTAACTGGTAATACGGACCAAAGCTTTTTTGGGTGCTTGCTAGTGGGTCATGGAACGCCCGCTCCCGGGTATAGAAATATGTGGAATATGTCAGACATTCCATGGCAATACGCTGTTGCGCGCCAAAACAGTGCCTGCGGACTCGAAAGTTAAGCAAAAGGGGTTTGTATGAGTGTGAGTACGTTCTCTGCCTGTGAAAAGATAGGATCCGGAGGTACTGATGACATTTTGAAGCTGTGCTGCTGATAACATTACCACACACCGACACATGCACATACAAGTACAACAGGCACGCTTAATAGCGTGTCAGGCGAAAGTGTGATCGAAGCAATGCTGCTGATTTCATCATATCGCGCCTGCACACATATTGCGATCGGTCCAGAGAGCGCGTATGCGTCGGTAGGATGGCCCTGCTGGTATGGGATGCATCGATGAAGGCCAACCACTCCATAATAATTGAGAGTGCCTGATTGCACTTTGCACAGCGCCAAACTGGCAAGCATTGTGCGAGTTTTCTCCGAGTGCGCTCCCAAAAGTCGAGCTAACACAATTAGGTTGACATTAAATTTTAGCTGACAAATTACGTTTTCCATGTCGGTGTCGGATGCCGGGTGATACACAGCATCAGCGCAGCCGTGCTGCAGTCACTGTGGGAAACTGGTCGCTTCGAATCTCGATCCTGAGGGTGCCGAAAGACATGTGTTGATAGCGTAAGGGTAGTTAGTGGAGATTGTGTGTGTGTGTGTAAGTATGTTTGCAAGGGGCAGCTGGTAGTGTCCCGGTCTGGGTTTGATGAAGCTGGTAGGAGATTTCTAATTCGGGTAATTGTTGAAACCTCGGCATATTTTCGATACCAAAGTATCGTTTTTCTCTTGTATCATACTCAACTCTCAGTTCAAAAACAGCTTGGAGACAACAGGAACAAAGAACGAAGGACGACAAGCTCCTTTCAGGTTTAGTGTGATACAAGATATCATGTTTATGGAAATTGATACAAGGGATATGAAGACGAAGTTTCTTTGAACACTGTTTCATGCTTCGTTCTGAGAGCTTTAATTTTGTAGTTCTATTTTGTCAATACAAACATGATAGATGTTTGGTCTTACACTTGATACAAAGTAAACAAAAATTTAGCTAAGCAATACAGTGAAAACAGCATCACAGCAATACTTGCGACAACGTCCACCGTAACTTGAACGCTACTCTACATTTCCCTCACTGCTTCATGTGCCCGGATAGCTCAGTCGGTAGAGCGTTGGACTTTTAATCCAACGGTCTAGGGTTCAAGTCCCTATTCGGGCGGTGATGACAATGCTTTTTTATAATAACACCATATCTCTCGTGTACATAATATTGCCTTGCATAGCAAAGTCTAATTGTTGTAAATCACTTCCGTATCCACGACTGGACTTGTTTCTGAACCATAAACCTATTTAAAGTAAAATAAACTGAACCAAGTAAAATCATAACAAAACTTTTCAACAATGATGCGCTTCATCTTAATGCCACCCGCAAAACAAAGGAGGTTTGCTAACTTTTTGCATCGAACAAACTCGTTCGGAGGTTGGTGAAGCAAATAAATAAACACAAAACCAAAGTCTTCTTCTAGCATTGGTTTGGTTCTATTTTGTCTGAAAAGCTCAAATGCGTCGGCTTGAAAATCCCATGAAGGTAAACTGATTCTATAGGTACCGTCACCAAACACTACGGGACCGACACTTCTTCCGCCGGCTTGTCATCTATTATTTTGGTTACATACGTTATTTACCGAACTTGGCTTTCTATATTCGTCTGCGGCTGGTTGAATTGATGTTTCCGACACGTAGTACGTGTGCGGTGGAAAACAAAGAATGGTAACGAATGGCCGTAAAACAAAAAAGAGAGAAAAAAAACACCCAAAAGCCTTTGTGATTGTCGTCAAACGGATGCATGCAATATAATATCGACCGAGGAGAGACAGTACTACGTTGGGGGGAAAGTTTATCGAATTGGGATCTTTCCGATTCCGTGCACTCCGAGCATTTGGGGGCCAAATCCGTTTGCCACACCGCTTTTGTTCATAAATCGAACCAGGAACATGATGATGTCACAACGAAGGAAGTCACCACAAAGGGATAATTCAGAATCGAAAGCTAGGCATGGGTTGGGTGGAGGAGTGAACGGAGCCGGTATTGTTTCGCTTAGCTTTTCGCGAGGGATGAGAAAGCAAGCACCTAGACGCAAACACGGCCACAAATTTGTGATAGCGCCTGGTGGAGGCGGCCTGTGTGGGAAGTGGATAGAAAATGGAACTAAATCAAATTTCCGTAACAGTAAAGCCGCTTTGGGTAACCCGGTACTTCCTTCCGTTCGACATCACACTCCCAGCGGCACCCCGGCTTGAGTATTGACTTCGATTTCGATGACGGCGTATCCGATTCGTGTTTCTGCTGTTTTGAATGGGGGGAAACCTGGAAGACGAAGGCACGATTCCATCCCATGATGCTGGTGACTTATAAAATTTTGGCTCAATATCGGTGGAAAGACAAAAAAAAGTCAAATGTGATACATTCTCGGACAATGGCTTTGACTGTCATGGGACATTTGGGGGGAGGAATGATTTTAGCATACGACGGCAAGTGTGTGAGGTAGATCATCTAGAGCAGTAAAATCAAATTTTGAGAAATTCAATTTAAACAAATACTAATACTAATAAGCCCAAATGATGCTTCTAGCTGGAATCTTTCAAAAAAGTTGCAATGAACGTTTCATTTCCAATAGCAAATACGATTCCACCAAATCTCATACCTGCAGACGCTGAAGCGTAAACCAGCGTACATCGCCATACATTGTATCACACATCCTGCGTACAATGTGGTACAAAATTTCGCAAAAAAAACTCCACAGAAATGGTTATGATCCTGCTCCTGGCAAGCATAAAACAGACGAGTAAAACTTTATTGTTCCCAAAAGGACACATGGAGGGTTTTGTCGTGTTCGTGTGTCCGTGTCTGCCACAGTCAACGGATTTATTTTGGACTCATCAAATATTTCATTTTATTGGTTCAATTCGGAAGATGATAGTCCAACAGAGTTTCGTTATTTTAGTTTTTTTTCTGCTCTGAATTCTATCGTTCTCCTGCTCTCTCTCTGTCTGCTTTTTAGTGTTACAGGAACCAACTACCATTTGGTATGGATTTGTCATTTTGTAACAGCTGGCCGGTTTGGGAAATTCGGAACACAAAAGCAAACGAGCAATTGGCAAACGAGTTTCGATCGGTACACTTTGACTGGTGTCGTTTCCTGATACGTGTGTGTGTGTGCATGAGCTAACACCGAAGTGTGGCTGTAGGTGTTTTGGGGGTGTTTTTAGTGTACAAAATCCAGTTACATAAGCACTGGTACACGAACTGGCCACACAACCGCAGCATGAATTCGCTTGTTAACCAGTGTCGTAATTTTGTACAAAGTATTCGAACGCCTTAAACCGTGACCATATTCCCTCACCTCGGATCAGGTGGCTTTCAACGAACGCTTTTGCTTGACAGCATCATCATCATCCACCCGCCGGGATGGATACGAGTTTAAATTGGTGACCATATACAGAGAGCACGTGTGCTGTTACGCTTTCAAGAAGTGAAAAATACTGCACACCACTGCAAGATCGCCACAGAAAAAGGCGCTCAGCGATGAAGCAACAAACGTGCGCTTACGATGTGTCCTGCTGAAATGAGAAGCGACAGCAAACGGTGCAGAAGCTGCCAGCGCGGACCTGGATGGCTATTGATATGATGAGTTTTAATATTGCGGAAGCTAACGAAGCGGAAGTGACGAAGCTCCACCGGGCATCTTGAACGGATGTGTTCGAAGCCCCTGATTGGGTGGTGGTAGTAGCACGATCATTGACGCGACTCGATGGAATTCCATTCCCGTGTGCAACTATTGAAGTACTATCAACTAGCTGCACTAGCTGCAGTTTTGTAGCGAAGAAGCCCGGCAAAAAGTAGCTCGAGAAAAATAAGCCGGAAATATCGCATTTCGTTTGATGGTTCCCGCCGGTGCACAATGGTTTCGGTTTGTACCAGGTTACACCAGGATGCATTATGAGTGCGGTTGCAATTGAAAGATGCATCGCAACGTCCTGTCCTGTGGCCGTCCATATTCATTCCCTCTCTCTCCCGTTGCTCTTGTTTCCGTTTGTCCGGGTTTCAACCCGTCCAGCGTTCCATGTTGCCTCGCAAACAATGTAAACCGAAGACGCAAACACGGTGGGTAAAGCGTAAAACCTCCTGATGGAAGGATTTGACAAAAGTGTGCACTGTGCCATTGTTGGTGTGCGAGGTGCTTGAATTGATTTTTTTTTGTATTGCTGTGCCTGTGCTGTCTATTTCTTTTTTGTTACTTTGGGTTTGCTACCTTACTGTTGTCCTTTTTTGAAGGAGCTTTTCCCTTCATGCTGTTGTTGCCCAATTCTGTGGAGCTCCGTTTATTGGTCGGTAGCGAAAACTGCAGTTCAAGTGAGCGAACCAATTTTCAATTATCGCACCGTCACCCGGTTCTTATTGTGGAAATTAATTTGAGCATTTTTGCTTGATGCATTCGCCGGTGCCATTCGTTGGACGGTATCGTTTTATCGTACCGTTTTTTATCGTTCCGTACCATTGAATAAAAAATACAGAGCCTTTTAGTACGGATGAGTAGGTATGGTGGCATGGATCGGTAGTTTCTTTATTGTTTCGCGGTATTGGGAAGGAAAATAATCACACAATTTAGTTTGAATGATTTTAGCAATTAAATAACATTCTGCATCGAGGCTTGAGCGAAACTACGATATATTTACTGTTTTTAAGAGCAAACCTAATATATTTGAGATCAAATAAGTGAATTATTGAAAAGGTTATTTTTTATAGTTTCTAGACTTTGAGCTGAATTGATTTAAAAGATAATACAGTGAACCCTCTCTTATTTGAGAGGCGATGGGACTGTCGAATAAGAGGGGTTTTCAAATTACAGAGGTTGAAAGTGAATGAAAGGTCCATTCAAACAAGAAAGAGACAGACATCTTCACTGAACATTTAGTATGCAGCCTTAACTGTTGCTATAGGAAACTGCGAACAGGATTGCCAATTTGAGCATACATCTTTCAATAACCATGGCAACACCATACTCAAATAAGAGGGACACAGATTTCAGAGGTTTTCCAAATTAGAGGAACAAAAATGTACTGGAAATCAAGGGACTGTGCAAATTGTTCAAATAAGAGAGGTTTTTCAAATTGGAGAGGTGTCAAATAAGAGAGGGTTCAATGTATAAAAATCAGTATTTCATGTTAATATTTCTGTGAAGAACCTACCCACTTGTGCTACAAAACTAACTCTCCGATCTTCACAGCTCTGGATATGACGTATTACATCTATAAAATTGATGGATCTTCTATTGACCAAACTGATTGCATTAAGAATTGCGGAGTTATATGCGACACTAAGATGGCATTTCAGAAACAACCAAATGAGTCAATAGTCAAATTAACTTGTAGCATTCTTGTTCCGTTTTGGTAAAGGAATGTAGGAACCGAGTCTTTGTAAAATTATTGTTATGTATTATGTATATGCTATGTATTGAAATACGCGGGAGCTCTCAATCTAACGTCTAGGATTATACCTCTCTCTCTCTCTCTCTCTTGTTGGCCTAGCCACGATAGAGCACGTCGATATGACATGGCCCGGTTAACAATCGTTCTCCAGGATGCTCGGTCGCTGACTGCACCCTACACCCGATCTCCGACATGTCCCGCTTCACCAGATCCAGCCATCGAGTTCGCTATGCTTCCCTGCTCCTTATGCCGCATTTGGGATCGCTGTCGAACACCTTCTTGGTGGGGTATTAGTCCGGCATCCTCAGGACATGCCCCAGCCATCGTATCCTGTCAGCTTTCGCCACCGTCAGGATGCTCGGTTCGCCGTACAGCTCAGCAAGCTCGTGGTTCATCCTTTTCCTTCACGCTCCATGCTCGAACACACCACCAAAGATGGTCCGAACAATGCGTAACGACCGTCCCGAGATAGCCGAACTCCTTTACTACCTTGAGATTGTCGCCGTCAATTAATACACTACTTCCCAGATGGTCTGAGTATGCGACAAGCAGATACTTCGTCTTCGTCGCATTGATTCTCAATCCAAATGATGTCGTGTCATCCGCGAAGCCAAGAAATTAGAGAGACCGGTAGAGGTCGTTGTCTAGCTCCGCGCTTCGAATGACACCTTCTAGGGCGATGTTGAAGAGCAGACAGGAGAGTCCGTCACCTTGCCTCAGAGCAGTGTGAGATTCGAACGATTCCGACGTCAAGTACGATACTCTAACCTTGCAACGACTAGAATATATTTCAACGCAAATTCTATTCCATGCAAACAATGTTGTGTGGTTATTTTAAAAATGGAATGTGAAACTATAGTCAAATGCAACACCTAGATAGAAGTATTTTTGCCGATGACCTAACAAACAACCAAGTAAAAATTACAGCCTGAAATTTCAGTTCACCTGAAAGAACCTGTCGCGATGGACGAAGCTGGGACTATAAGGAAACCATACATAGTACCGATATTCACATACGCCTCTGAGACATGATCCAAATCTGTCAAAACTCTCTTAGCCGCGTTCGAAAGGAAAATGCACAGAAGGAATGCTTGGCTTCGTATGTCTTGGAACGACAATGGAGGGGCCGTTATAATGACGAGCTATACGAGATGTACGGCGACTGCACTGTCGTGCAGCGTATCAAGCTCGCCAGGCTCCGGTGGGCTGACCATGTTATACGCATGGAAACGGACAACCCAGCCTGAAAGTCTTTTTAGGCCGTCCACGAGGACAGAGGAGGCGTGTTAGGCCCAAACTGAGGTGGCAAGATGGCGTGAAGGCGTCCGCCACTAAGGCCGGGATAACGAACTGGCAGACGAAGGCGCGAGACCGTGAGCGGTTTCGGACACTGCTGAGCAGGCCAAGACCGCAAAGCGGTTGTAGCACCGGATAAGTTAGTTAGTAATAGGAAGCAGAAAGCATCCAGAATTAAGGTATTCGACTTCATTCTAATCATATTTTATACATAAAAGCCACAGACGTAACAGCAGCAAAAACGCCGTAATAAAAATGAGACATTATAAGTTGCTGTTTTAATTTCGACACATTATTAAGAAGTAAATTCATATTGTATACCCACCAATTCACAGTATATGTTGAGCATTAGTCCCTTGGCTTGTTAGTTGTAAACGTTTGTTTTAAATGTAATGGACGCACTGAACACAATTTGGTTAATTATTTTAAACTACTCACTCGCGCGTCACTAATTCCGTATCGTGATGCGTGCTAGATGTGCATCAACATTTCCATTCGATTCCACACGCCATCACACGGAAACCCACATGCCCGATCGCTCTAATGAGCCGTAAAAATTCAATACCGAAAATGGTGCTAATTGTGTGAAAAGCGGTCACTAGCGCAGAAGGGCAACCAAATACCGCCAGGAAGGATGGACCTGAATGGCACAAAAAGCTACTACCACCGGAGACTAACCAATTGCCGCACCGTACCGATGCGAGGTGCAAATCCCAGTCCGATACATGCCAACTCTACCACGTTGGATTTCGGTATGTCAAACTTGCGATAAATGTCGTTCGAAACACAGAAACACACATATACACACACTCACAAAATATCCCGTCTGTTTCGAGGCGGTCAGGGAGTACCAAAACATGGACACACAAACGAACACAGCGAAAAGGTCACATTTTGATGTTAACCAAACGCAGCGCCCGAATGGAGTGCAAATCCAGGTGAGTTTGAAAGGGTCGGGCCCCGTTGGGAATGGTGCGCTCGCCCTTAAGGGGACAATGTCAGGGACAGGGGACATGTCGTATGTCCTACTGCGCCCGCTCGATGGTTGCAAACATTGCTGCGTATACAAATATTTCATTGTATCATCGACAATTCCCACCACATTCCCGGCTGGACCAGTGCGCTATGGCGTACAACGGACGCTTGGTTTGGGGAGTATGTGTGAGAGTCTGAAGTTTTTTTTGCGTTCCTGGTTTCACATCCAATGTGTATGTGCTTTACGGGTTGGGTTTTACGCAACGACACACATTTATGGGTTAAAAAAAATCCAACAAGCAAAGAATACCAAGGTTTTGTGTGGAACAAAATGGCAATGGGCCGTCGGTAGGAAGTCGAGTGGGACAGTTGGCCGGATGTTGGCTAGTGGGGAACGGTCGTCGGAACGATGCTTTCCATAGCGTGGTGGCCTAGAACCGCGACGGAAGCAATTTATTTATTGCGTACACCGTCGCCAGACAAAGTTCTGGGCCGTTTCTGTCCGGAACCTGGGAGCGGCAGTGGCAAAAGTGGACCACGCAGCTGTACGGGATACGGCAGCCCTGCGAGAGGCTTTTTATGGGCCCCGTACAGGAGCAACCGTGATCCGTGTCGTTATCATTTGGACATGAAAATGTTTTAAAAACTGTCGGAAGGAAGGATAGTGGCGAGAAGATTTGTTGGGCAGTAAAAAGTAGTACTTCACAAAGAAACTCGAAACGGACGGCAAAAAAAGGCATAGAACCATAAACGTGTGCCAAGCAACACAGTTTTACGACGCTGCTAAAAGGGAGTTTTGGGATGTGTTTAAAGTTGACCCAGTTTTGAATGGGTTTGAAGATGGCGATAATGTCCGTGTTATTATAATGAAATCATACGCACGCAGTTTTACTGGGTTGGATGTCCCCAATAGCTGAATAAGCTCATAGTATGCTGTTATATTTAAGATGTCATTTATTATTATATATGAAGGTATCAATACAATGCTTTGGTTTTATTTCGCTGAGTTATTATAAACAATATGTGTCCCTAGTAGTCAGTTTTTTTAGGGAAATGCAGATGGTAGATTAGCGACCAGGCATTTCTATAATTTACATCTATTAAAACCAGTAAACCGTATTGAGTCCTTGAGTCCTATTGAGTATTGAGATATTTGGTTAAAAAAGGGATAATTCTCAAAATATTGTGAACATGATGTGTTAGCATTGTACCCGTTTTACTAATCTTTACTCATAGTTGATTGTAGGATCCGAGTGTTTCTGTTTTCATAGATAAAATGCATAAAGACTCAAGCTCTTTGCTGTCAAAAACTTTGAATATATAACCCTGCTACCCCTAACAACTTAACGTTTTATTTTTGCTCGTTTATCGCTCTCAGGTATGCAGCATCATTCGTCCGAATGACAGCCCTGACCATTCCTGATACCTTTTCCGGCAGCGACATTAATGTCACTCACCACTTATCATCACTGGAAAATGTGCTATCCGTTTGAAAAATCTTTAATTAGCAAAAACAAATTAAAATACCCCCCGGTTGCGGCCCGCATTTCGCATCACCCCCCCCCCCCCACCTCCACGATAGCTTCAGTAGGGCGTCAGCGTCAAATCGTGTTTGACTTTATGATTAAATGTAGCATAACTTATACAGTGCACGTTAGCTTTTGCCAATATACTTGCTCAGAGCGGCTAAGCAAGATGCTGGTAGACCATCGCATGTGCTTCGAAACAGGCTCGGGGTGGGCAGAGGCTCGCTGCGGGTTAATCCCCGGCCCTGGTAGCCGGCGTAGGAGTTTCGGGGATGGATGCGATGTACCTTTTGACAAGGAGGGAATAGCTTTCAGCCCTGTGTGACCCTAAGTGAACAAATGATGCATTAGTGCTTCAAAGACAAACTAGACAAAGTCGCTCATTGGCCCTGGCTTAATTGTGTTTACCTTCTGACCGTATGGACTCCGGAAAACAATGGATAGTAGCGATGCAAAGTACCAGGCCAGGCTAATGGTGAACAAGTTGGAGAAGATCGTTCGTGACCTCTTGCGGGGGCAGAGGGTTTGTGATTAGATGATGGCTTCTTTAGAACATCAAGGGCTGTGTAAAACAATAGCTTAGTGTTGTAGTGATGGGGAACGGGAAGCGGCTAGTAGGCCGTTATGTTCACCATCCAGCCGACGGATTAGCAGCGAAATGCTAATTAATGTTCGCGTTTATTCGTTTGTAATTAAAGCGCCTTTCTGTAGGACACTGGAAGCTATTATACAAAACCGTAGTGTGGTATAGCTTTCAACGAGCTATGCCGCTAAGCATTTCCGTGAAACAGGAACAATTGGGTGCAGATCTGTTTGTGTTAGATTTGATTAGGAGTGGTTAGAACCTGACATAAATTAGCTAGCATTGTCGAATGCGTCAGTTGTAGAAACGGCAATCGTTGTGATTTAGTGAAGGGATCTCTCCGAATTGAGAATTTCCTCGAACTGCAAACAATTATTTTCCAATCGTGCATTTATTGCTCATCACGATAGTTTAAAGATTCTACGCAAATCTACGCAGCAATGTCTGCCTCATACCGATGGATTAATTCTACTTGTTCAAATATTTAGTGCTTGATAGAGGAAAGATGTGGAAGAGAACTGAAGCACGTCGGGTTAGATTAATTGTTAGAAAGTTTATTGTACATTTTTTTTACATTAAAGTGTTTTTTTTTCTGAAAAATAAAGTAGGGGAAGGTAGGTAAAGACGGACACTGTGGGTAAGATGGACACTTCTCATAAACGCATGAAAAAGGTAATTTTCGTGTAATTCAACAATGTAGAATTCAAACTGAAGGTAAAAAAACACATTTGAGAACATTTTTCGTGTAATATAAGCAAAATTGGGTAAATTCACGAACAAAACAAATTTTCAATCGTGCGCACCTTTGTGGATCTAATTTGATTATTGCGGGTCTTAAGCTCTGTATCTTGCATTGTTTATATTTTCGGAAGTTTTATTACATGAACGATTTGTCATGATTGTTAAGTATAAACCTGGCGAAAGAACGAGAATGAAAGCAACACAAAATCTTGTTTTCTGATGGTTTAAATATCCTGACACCATAGCGGGAAAGACGGACACTTTGTCATAGGGAAAGATGGACACCGAATTTGTTGAGTTATTTTACTTCTTATATCAATTGGTGATAAAAATATTTCTTCAAACACCTTAAATAAGGGTATTTTGCAGATATAAACCATAACGCAACTAGAAAAAGTAATAAATAAGCGAGAAATGAAACACCGGTCAAAATAGCAGTCATGCGTTATGATATTACTCGCTCGACGCTGATGAGGTTCTTCACGAAATCCAATATTTTGTCACGACTTGGACAACTTTAATAAAAAAAAAAGATAAAATGCAGATATCAAATCGTTCAGGAATAGATGAGAGATTCTATGGGTTTACAGATATCAAAAAGTTCAATCTTCAATGTAAGAAATGGCTGGATCTTAACCATTAACAAGTCCCTCAAATATGCTGTGGTCGCGGACTTTCCGAATAATTTCCTATAGCGAAGTTTTAAATTGTTGTTCTGTAAGTTGGTACAATCTCCACTGTTAGTGCCCGATATTAAAAAAGATGCCTTAGAATGCAGAATCTACGTTCTATTAGAAGCGATGCTAACAATTCCTAAATTCACGGCTGACTGAATCGTCGTTGCAATAGGCCAAGAATTGGTTTATAAACGTACCAGGACGTGGAAAGCGATAGAATTTGTTAAAATACTGTAAAACTCTTCAATTTCCTACGTTTTCTAAAGGTGTCCATCTTACCCTTCATGGTGTCCATCTTTCCCATATCAGGTGTCCGTCTTACCCGAACATTTCAAAACTGTACGAAAAAAATCATGTTTTTCATTCATGAAAAAAACGCAAAAATCGATGGAAACTTAAAAGTTTCAACACATTTTCTGATAAAACATGAGTGTAAGATAATGTATGCATATTTTCATGGTCGTTGCACCTATATATCCTTAGATTTTGACCATTTCCCTTAACGTGTCCATCTTTACCTACCTTCCCCTACAAGTATCTGCCAAGAAGAACAGTTTCACGCGAAGGAAATGGTGAATAAAATCTGTAAAATATCGCATACCAAATACACAAATTACTATCATACATTAAAAAAGCAAAATGAAGTCGATTGTTGAAATCGCTAAATCGCTAATTGCGACACTTTGTTGATGACACATAGCTAATCAATTTTATATAACATAAAAAAATCGTATTTTTTACAACATCAGCATTATGCATGCGATTTTCATGATGACAACTCGATCATGCCATTCATAGGGGTGATAAAACGCACTCACAAAAACACGATTTTTGTTTACTCTTCTCCTCAATAAGTTTTTAAATACTATCTCAAACAAAGCGAAAAAAAAAATACTGCTCGTTAATAATCTATGTAATACACTTTTCGCGTAAAATTTCCATGAGCTAATGTGAAAACGAAATGTGATCGAATGATAAAGCACAGCCCAACTTCAAGCTAGCAGACACGGTGAAACGATGTAATTATTCATCATCGTGATTATAGAGATTATGTCGTACGGTTCATTTTAAAAGGATTGAAATTAAACTTTTCAATTCATTATCGTCATGCGGGAGGCTAAAAAAATAATATCGAAGCCTTTCTACAAATGTAGCCGAACAAAAACAAGTTTTCCCCCTTTTTTTTACTCTTCTGCAGTGAAAATCTCAGATAACCACACATTACACCCCTTTCATAGGTTCCCTCCCTCACACTCTTCGTTCGCAATGTACAATTGGAACATGCAGGACAAAACAACAAAAAAAAAATCCTCCCTGCACCAGCATAGAAAAGTGACACAAAGGAAATGAAAATACTCGGCTGCACTGTGCCCGCTACCAGGTTTCGAGTGTGGGATGGAAAACTTCACCAAGGGAAACCATTTCCCTCTCCCCTCGACATGAAAACCGATAAGAAGAATCAGTCCACTTCGAGGTCGGTGCGGTTGGGTTGTGCCGAACGGTCTTATCTAGATATGGTGATGATGATGTAGGTGGGAGTCGTTTTTTTTGCCTTCTTCTTCGTTCTGTGGTCCGCTTTTCAACGTTTCATCCTTTCCAGCAGGCCTTATCAACGCCCATGCCACGGTGCTCTCGGTCGATTAACAACTTTAGTTGGCGAGTTCGTTTCACTCCACGAAATGTGTGTGTGTGTGTGTGTGTGTGTGTGTGTGTGTGTGTGTGGAAGGGCAGCTCTAGCAGTAGTATTTAGTTTCCTGTGGGAACACACTGACCTTACCGTCCTCGGCATGTTCGGGCACAATGAATGAAAAATGAAATGAAGTAAGCTTCAGTGGTAAAAACTTTCCTTTCCACTGGAGTTACAACTCATTCCGAAAAGAACCAAAAAAAAACAAAATATCCTTGTTTTGTCCTGGTTTGAAACTCTTTTCCCCGTAGCATAGACTGCTAGCGGTTTCGGTTGACAGGGCACAATGGTAGCAGGACCATTGTGTGACTCGTTCTTTTTACCACCTCCTTCTCCACGCAGCCTACCCGTTCTACCCTCGCGTGGACGAGCGTGACATTTCTTATCACGATCGAAACCATGCCACCCTCCCCGTTCCAAGACACGGTTCCCCAAATTGTGCCCATCCGAACGGGCGGTACAAGTCTGTGCGCGATCGAAAAACTACGGGCACGGTAGAATGGAAAACGGTTCATGTAATCGGTGATAAGCATGGTTGGAGCATGCAAGAGGCGTTTGCGGGGAGCGCTTTATGGTTTGGCCAGAGACGTTGGGGGAAAATTTCCATCCGATTGCGCAACCGTTTGGTGCCGTGCGCTCTCCGCGCCAAAGGAAAAGCAGCAAGCGCGAGGCCGCCCCGTTATCGGGCTCGGGTTGTTGGGAGGATGGATTTTTGCCGCTTTGTTCGCGCTCGCAAACTGGCATTCGACTGCTTTCCTAGCGCTCTCTTTTGTTCTATTCGGGCACGCTTCTCCGGTGCTGGCTTTCTCCGTGCGTCGTTAAAGTTCTACAGGGAATAAGCAAGCATCCTTCGGGAAGCATGTCCGAAGCTCTCGGAATGTGGATGTCGATTCTGGAGTGAACGTACGTGAGGCACGCCGAAGGAACGAACCCAACTGCCGATCGGATTCATCGGAACGAAGGAAACCCGATGCTTTGCGCCCCCCACGGTGTAAAGATTTGATGTGTGTGTGTGAGCGGTTATGTTTGTGTGTGTGTGTAAGAGAAAGCTCCTTGCGTGCGAAGAAAAGCGGTTCGCTTCTCACGTGAGTGAGTCACTCATGGAAAACCGGGGGTGAGCCGCCCTTACTCGCTCACCAACGGCACTCGCAGCAGGGTACGCTTTTCCTGAGCTGGAAACACCAGCTTTCGGTAGGAAAACCAGACACCCGGGGGTGCAGGGGGGCGAAGGGTCAGCGAACTGAGGGGACCATACGCGGGGCGCATGTGGTGGTGCATGGTGCGCAGGCGCACCCCATTACGTCATCGTTTCGTTTAACGACGCGCCCGCAAGAGTGCCCCAAAAGTCGTTTGTCGAGGTGTCGTTTTTGGCGTGTGCATGTTTTTCGGTTGTCAGTTTATTCGGCTGTTAGTTTTACCGTTCGGTGGACACAATTTTAGGTTCCCAATTGTTTTGGGGTGCTAATTGAACTGCACCAGCTCTATTTGCGTGTACGTGTGTGTGTGTGTGTGTGCATCTGTGCGTGGTTGTAAGTGTGCGGGAAAAGCGCGTGTATGCGGATCGATTTCACCACCATACGTGCCCTCGACCGGGAAAGGTAGCGCCCTAACCCCGGTGGCGGTGGTGGTGCGCCGACCATCCGTGGGAAAATCTTACCTAATGAGGGGAAAGCGAAGAGAGATGGGTGGAGTGTTCGAACAACCCTCTGTGTCTGTTCGGTGTGGGGCTTTAGGGAATATAAACTAGAAAGCCATACAAAAGGAGAACTATAAAAGGAAAAATAAACGACCGATCGATACAACAAGCGTGGCAAGCTGGAAGCCGAGGTGGACAGATTTGAGTGCGATTGAACAGTGTGCGCTATAGTTGGTCCAACACTAGTTACTATACCAACCATTGCTGTCACACACATCTCGGGTCTCGGGTGTGTGTGTCGTCTTCAGTAAGCGCCTAGCACTATCTTGCATTTCACTCGCGCTTGTTGTGTGCAGCGCGGTACGGCACGACAGTGGAGCATCCGCTCACGTTAGCGGAGACAAAAGAGCGACACTCACGTTGGGGAACTCACGCATTGAACGGGCCGCGGCTACGTTACGCTACGTTACGGGGGTTTTGTTGCCGTACTGCACGGGCTGCTTCAATCTGGTACCGTAAGCGAGCCGAAGCTTTCCGAAGCGAACGTGTGCGTGTTTTGCGACAAAGCTACGTCGTCGTCCACCAGCACGGAGAACGGACGCTGTTGTGCTAGCAGGCGGACGCGCGGCAAGAGGTGACCGGGGCTCAAGGGAAACCAATTTTTCGGGTTAGTGTAGTGACCAACGCATCCGGGCGCTCCTTCAACTTGCCCAATTGTCCCCTGAAGTCAGTGCCGACGGCGAGCAAAACAAACTGTGCCCCAGCATTCGTGTGTAGTTGTTGTACGTGACCAATAGTGAGGAGTTTGTGGTGTGTGTGTGTGTGTGGGGATGGGAGGGGGGGAAGAGTTGGAATGCGTTTTTGTTGTATGCGTGTGTGTGTGACTAGTAACAATAGGGTGTGACGAGAGTGGGGACGGTTCACACTGCACCATACGGAAGGGCAGCCGTGCATCTGCCTCGACCCGGCCGAGCTTGTGTAGACAATAACAAACGAATGTACAGCCACTTCATCACGTTCGGTAGCAACATTGTGCGGCTGAAAAACTCACATCACAAACCTGCCCTGTCTCGCCAGCGGTCGTGGTGGTGCAAAAATGCACCAGAAAATGCAAAAACTTGCCCGAAAACTGTGGAACCGTAAAGTTGTTTACGTTCTGCCGTACCGTACGCGCTGCGGGTGTCATGTTGATGCGTCAGATGAGAATGACAGTTCGCGCTTGTGGGAGAGAAGAGGGGGAGACCCACTGCTCCCCACCAACCAATGGTATGTGTTTGTCTGTGTGTGTTTGTGTGATATGCTTTTGTAATCTATTTTCATTCTCCTGGGGGGTAGGATAGAGGCTTTTGTTTTTTTCCCTGCACTTGTGTCGCACGGCCGAGTTTTGGGGTGTTTTCCGCTGAATTCCGTCGAGCGAGCGCGTGCTTCGGGACGCGTTTCCTCCGTTTTCCCAAAATATCGATCCACCGTTTGACAGTTCTCGGAAGCTCCATCTGCCAGGTCAAGCGCAAAGCGAACGGTCGTAGCATGCCGTGTACACCACGTTGAAGGTGTTTGTTTTTCACTGCGTACAAACGGCGGCGGTCCTGGTGTGTCCTGCAGTCCCCTCGGGCGAAGAGCAATTTGTGCTCGAGTATTGCATTTCACCGGCACAAAAAACAACCCCGTCTCGGGGTGCATTTTTGTGTGCATGTGTGTGTGTGTGTGTGTGTGTGTTTGAAAGTGTCCGTGTTTGTTCGTTACTTGCACTATCGTTCTGCTAGGTGAGTCTTAATTGAATTAAGTTTCAATTTGTGTTTCGTTATTCACCTCTGGTGGCATACAAACCCGTGACACATGGCGTCTACGCTCGCTTAAATTTGTGACACAACGCCTAACGCCGATGTGAATCATCCTCTTTTTTGCGGGTAGTTGTTGTTGTTTCCAGTTTCTGTCCCACTCGATCGATATCTCGATTTTGTTCGCGTGATGACGTTGTTTTAGTAGGGTTTGGTTTAGGTTTTCCTACCCGCCGTACGGTGTGTTTTCCCGTTTTCGGTTGCCCCGTATCGTGAGCAGGCGAGTCACGTGACTGGTGGTTTAAATAGCAGCAGTTTATATTTGCGATGTACAGAAGGGAGAGCAGATGATTGCAGACTGTGCCGCAGGGTTGCTCTGTGGGTAAACTGCGATACCGAAGGACCATGTACATCCTTTTTTGATGTGGAGGAATTGCAGTGATTTGATGTACAACTTCTGTGCATACGTAACTACAGTTGTGTAAACAACTGATGTCATTGGGGGTTTTCACACTTTCGGAATGAAGAGTCTGTGGCAGTTTTACTTTTTGTGTCATTTCTGTAAAGTGATACAGTCATGCAGGGATATAGCTTATTTATTGCACTGGTTCAAAATTGCATCTTGTTTTACTTTAATGCTTTTTTGTTAAGTTTGTTTTTACAAGAACTGTATATTAAACCATGTTCGAATGGCAAAAAAAATGGAATTTTGTAGTTCATATATCAAAAAGCGTCCGATGAAATGGTTCAAAAATGTATGTACTAGGATTATAACATATATTGAACATTTTTACATATTTATACATAAAATGTTTAATTTTTATTCAAATTAATAAAACATTTACAATTACATACTCAAAAAGTGATGATAATCGTGGCATTTAGTGAACATAACAATAGAAACACAACGTGTAAACAAAGCATGTAGTTTTTAGATAATTCAAAAGTAGATGAATTTGTTCTGCATGTTGTGATTAAAACCATTTAATTTACCGATTTTTGTGACTTGTTAAGTATAAAAATTATTGTGCCACATTACTCACACACTGATGAGTTTTTTCATTATTTTTGCTTGATAAACATATGACGTGACCTGATGAAGACATCAAATAAGTATAGGTAGCATTGTATTTTTTTTTTATTTATCAATTTGTTTGGCCCAATAAAAATTTTGGAAATTTTATTAAAAAAAACATATCCATACCAGAGTAAATTTGTGTTACTATGAACTGAATTGATCATGCAATATCATTCATGAAAAATTGTTCGATACAATGCGCCTAAATGTATGCAAACGGCGTAACATTGGTTCAAGTGTAGATCGTTGAAATATCCAAAACAGGGGTTCTCAAACTTTTCAGTTGGCGCATTGGCTCACGAATAAAGGGTCAATTTTTTGAGGACCAAATTGACGTTACTTTAGCTAATGGGTGATCGTTAAAATATGGTTTTGATAAGCAAATACAAACTTACCAAATGGTTATTTCTTACAGTTTTCCTATTTAATGAAACTTCAGCTTTGTCTTAGGCTCTCGAGAGCCGCCTTTGGTGCATTGGCCGAAAGTTTGGAGCCCACTGAGCAATGTCAAACGATTTTGATTCAAGTCATATTGTAACGTAGATCATTAACATTATAGACCTCCAAAATAACACTCAAATCAAGCCGAAAAACATAATCGTAAAATGCTAAGTGATGAATCATACCCATACACAATTTAGGCAAGTGCAGCGCATAAAACAGAAAATAAATACCATGTTATGATAAAACAAGTAACGTTCATGTGCTATGTTCATGTTCAATAATCTAAAGCTAATCGATTCTGCCATTGGTACATGCTTTATTTTTTTGCGCCCTGCATTCATCTACCTTTCTGATTTGCCGTTGCAATAGTTGAATACATTGCACAGTGCCCTGTTAAGCGGACAGCCAATTAACAGCATCCCGATGTGCCATTAGTTCAGCGTACCGTGTTTGACTCTAGCTGGAATGCATGTAGTACAAACAGTATCATTTTTTACCCGTTGATGTTATTCATTCCTGCTTCGTACAGCGCGAAAGAGTGCCTTTTTGTGTACACTGATAGAACAACGAAACACTCAAAGCAAGCAATAAAAATACAAATAACAAAACAGCCTTTTTGCTCATTGTTCTTTGCTTGTGTTTCCATCGCCCACACATCATCCCTTGGCAAATAGATTCCATTTCTGCGTGGATCGATTGCTAGTTTGCGGGTGACTAGTTGGCGCATATCTAGCCGCACGCACCACCAGCATCGGCCTTGGGGTGCCGTCTGCCTCCCGTTGGGGTTTCATTGTATGGGTCCCTGCTCAAAGACGATAATACAATAACAATGACAATAGCGAACCGCTTACAATCGCACCAAGTTGTCGTCGATGGAGCTCCCCGTTAGCCGCCATCCTGGCCTCATGGCTCATGCACGATCGAAGGGCCATTTTTGTCTACGTTTTTATTACTGTCCGCCGGAGGATGTTGTGAAGGATATTGCGAGCTAAAAAAACACAGAACTCGTTTATTGGATAAACAACCGATAATTGGACTCCCGGCGATTTGTATCACAAAGCTAGTGAGCGCTGAGGTTAGCAGGAAAGGTGGAATGGAAACAGGATTGAGGGCGGGAAAAGCTGGAAAACTAGCAATAATAAATGTATCGTGCTGTAGGAGTATGATGGGAAGTGGTCGGTCGAGGTTCGACACGTTAGGGAATGTACGCGTTGTGGGAAATAGTATCGTAATAAATTAATACGCAGAACTAATTTCGTTGTGTGCCTACAGTAAGGTGCTTCCTTTAGAGATTGTTGTATTTGTGATTAAAATTATTCTGGTCATTTATTAACAATGCGGGTGTTTGTAATTAAGACAAATATAGCTTGATGTGAGTTATCCTTTGCTAGTGATCAATGCTGTTTTCAAATATTTTCCATTCCTGATTATGTGCGGATTGTGTTGTACCTTGATCCTTGTTGTTAGGCTTTCCATTGTTTGATATAAATTGTTTATGATGTAACACAAAACTACTCAACATTGAAACTTCAAAAGTTCTCGAATCAAGTAATATGTTAAATTGAGTATATTTTATTTGTAAGTTTCGAAGAGCACCACTTC
Organism: Anopheles coluzzii; assembly: GCF_943734685.1. NCBI lineage: Eukaryota > Metazoa > Arthropoda > Insecta > Diptera > Culicidae > Anopheles > Anopheles coluzzii. The sequence goes on along the minus strand of NC_064670.1, from coordinate 38,342,477 downwards.
TAGTTGTTTATTAATGCTATGAAAAACAACTTTACGAAGGATCAACAAAAGTCTTTTCAACCGCTGAATGTCAAAGTCTGTCGGCTATACGCTTTGCCGATGTTATGAGAATCCTTCAAAAGCTGCTAGACAACACCGGACAACGCGGAACACAAACAGCGCCACTCCAGTCGGAGTTGTTGACCGTGTTTCCCTTGGGCCCCGACGAGAGGGTCTGGTAAAGGTAAAGGAACAATGTGATTCTTTTGTTTTTCATTATGTAACTTGCTCTTGTCATATCCAATGAACGTTGCCCCGCTTGTGCCGGTCGGCTGGTGGGCAAGCGTAGTGTCGAGCACTGAAAATTGTGAAAGGAAGTTCGACTCCGACCCTGTACCGTTGGCCGCCCGTTAGAATAATTTATAATGTGGCCCCAGTAGCATCCCTGTCGCTATAACGGACTCTCACTGTACGGTTTTGCCTACTGGTACTTGAACCAGGTAGGTTAATTATACGATAGTCTTTGTCATTGATTGCGCTTCGATCGATGGACCCATGATAAACAGGAAGGAAGGAGGTGTAGAATGGAGCTTTATATAAATTCCAATCATGGCTGCCAGACATAGAACGGATGCGTGTTTTAGACACAAATGTCATAGCATCTTTATAATCATTCTTTTTAATAATACCCTGTACTGTGGGGCATTAGTCTCGTTCGAATTTTTGTTGTAACCTTCGGCGATGACAAAAATAACACAACAATAATCACATGTCTCTCCAGATACGAGGTTGTCTTGATAACGGTCATCAAGTGGTTGAGTAATTTTTATAATTTGTCTTCATTTGACATTTTGTGTTTTTAGACCAAACAACAAAGTTGTAGACTTTGGGTTGCTTGCCAACTTGAAACGAATATGCATAATTGAGTTACGTTTTGCTTTATTTAATTTAAAACGAAAATGGAATAATGTCCCTGTGAATTGTGAAAATCATCGTTGGCCATGCCTTTCCCTCTCCGTTTCACCATTACGAAGGGAAGCAAACTTTCGGGTGATGCGCTTTGAGCGGGAAATCGATTGAAACCGTCGTGGCATTACGTTGAACACATCGGTACGACCAGCACGTTAGCGCGGCTGACTGTTTCCTTGTTTTACACTCCAAAAATAGCTCGACCGGTCCTGTTCGAGCTTGCCCGTACACACATTTCCATAGTCACGATGATGTTCCGTCACCGGGGACGAATGAATCGGGGTCGCATTCGTCCTGGCCGGGTTCGGACATGTCGATGCAAGCCGCCCCCGGTTCGGCGATAGCATTGGACGAGGGTGAACAGGGATCGTTTTTTGATGTAGTAAGCCATTCAGGGCAGACGGGGGCCCATCGACGGGTGGAAAGTCGATAAACGGGGTGTGTGAAACGTGAGGTAATATAAATAAAGAATTAATGGCTGGACTGAGCTGGATACGACGGCTCTAGCAAAGGGCGTCGGAAGGGTCGATAGGACGCTCCTCTCGGCTGTTTGTCCTTTACGTCCACGTGTGTATGTGTTCGCGTGCGTGCGTACGTTCAATCTACGGCCCGTCCAAGGCTAACATACATGGAGCCGACCCGGAGGCAATCTGCCTTTGTGTGTGTGAGTCCTTCGTCGGCTCTATCCATAAAAAACACGAACGGATGACATTTGTTGGCCTCGTTTTCTCGATTACAAATTTCACTACAGCACCGGAGCTGTCGTCGGCCAGGGGAAGCAGGGACTCATAAACAGATTCCCTTGCTGCAGGGGATCATAGCAGAAAGCCTGAGCACAAGAGGAGCTTTTCTCATTTGAACTCGTGCCTTGAACTGGGCCCCTCTGTGAGGTGAAGCTTACAAAACGGTTGCATAAATCGTAGGCGCTAGTGCTGGCGATGTGCGGTTCGGCATTCCTTCGGCACAGGAATTCAGGCGGTTGGCCGCAACAACGTTACGTACCGTTTGTATCATATTTCATCGGGTAAACATTAACCCGTGCTAGCGGTCGGGCCAGAATTTTGACCAAGGAGTGAGGTTTGGAAGGTTTTGGGATGCAAGCAGCGTTATCGTCGGTTGAGCATTTGATATGATAGAGTGCCGTGATTAGTGGTCGAAATGTTTCGTTCGAGGTTTGTTGACGTAAGGAATGGGAGAGGAAGGGGACGGGAGGGAGGGAGGTGGGTAGAATGAACGGTCGTTTTGAAAAACGTTCCATTCAGAACTTTCCTTCTCAGAACGCACAAAAAATGGACAACATCTTGATGCCCTTTTTTGTGGCCGGGTAGGATGGGCGACTAATCCCGGTTCAATATTTCGGTTCGTTCGTTTTAAACACAGCCCGGCATAAAGATTGATAAAAAACCCATCTGGGTTGGGGGTGGTACGATTGGCACAGCCAGCGAGCTCATTGTTGGCAGTTTGATGGAGTGGTGCAAAACAACGAAAAAGCGGCAAAAATTTCAATCTCATCCATCGTGATGTTCTGCGCGCGAGGACTTATAGATGGATTTGTGAATCGGTTGCCCTTGCTGAAGGAATTCATAACTCATAGCTCAAGTCTATGCTTTCCTCAACTCGGGGAGAGTGTGGAGAGAACGTTGGAACAACAAAAAAGCACACTTCACTCGCAGGAGCTTTTGAAGTGAATGGACGGCTACCGGGAATGGTGTCCATGGTGTCGTTGGCTTTCGAATGACTTTGCCCTGATTTTGCTGGATCTTGACGAATGGTTTGCCTAAGCGCTAGCACGATGGTACGAGGAATGGAGCTGAAGCTATAAGAAATTATCGACAGAATCATAGCTTAGCTCCGTCGTTCCGTTTATGGGGTCCTTTGAATGTGATCTTTTCTAGGTGCTACTCAGTGGCCTTTTTTGCACTCGGTGTTCTGTTCTTCAAACATGCTTGCATTGACACGTGACTCCGGGGGCCAGAACGGCAAAAGCAGAACTTTAGAATTGCAACTAGAGATCAACTGTACCCGTTGGCTGGCATGCTTCTAGAAACTCGTACACCAGCCGCGTATCTGGACGGGGATTGGTTGACGGATTTCAATATTTCGAACCAGCTCCAATGGAGTATGGCGCGTTTCGGGTGGGTCGGGCTGTCACAGTTTTGCATCACGTCCGTGACGGGACGGCTTTGACGGGTGTGTAAATACCGCCGCTTCCCAGCTGGTCCTCTTTGTCTTGCTCGGCAATCATCACAGCATCAACAGACACACAGTTGGAAAATCTATTTTCAGTGCAATTTTGCCATGCCATGTCACACGACTCGATCGGGGGCATAGAATGATGGCGACGGGTTTTGGGCGCTAAATCCGATCCCAATCACGATTCGATATTACGTGCACATTCGTAAAAGCATTTCGAATCGTTTCAGTACCATTCTGGGCTGTAAAATTCATCCCCTCACATTGATGGTGGCTGCCAAAATTGGAAAAGAAAAAAAAAACAAACGAATACCCAGAGAACCAGGAACAATAGGGCGCAGCACTGGGGACTGGATGGAACGTTATTTGAACGAAATCTTCATGTGGCGTGGAATTGAAACGAAAACGTTTTAACGCAGAGTGCAAAACCGTCACCGGCGGCAATCAACCTTTGCCATTCGGGGTGCCCTCGTCTATCCTTTCGTTGCTATCGCTGCCAGCCTTGGAGCTAGGGCACGGTAAAAGCACCCTCAGCTTTCGGAGATTAGCGTACGAGACATGGCACATAAAATATGGGTACAATGTTGCGCGCATTAATGCTTGATTTATACCTTGCCTGCAAGTGGAATCTTGCCTTGCGAGCGGAAACTAGAGCACGGTGCTTGAACGGTATTTTGCTGGCAACGCTGCATCACCCTCGCACGGTCTGAGATGCGCTGAAGTTTGCAATGCAAAAGCGTTCGTACTTTCGTCGAATCATCCGCGAGCATCACAACTTGAGACGGAATCGGGTGTGAAGTGTGATACTGCGATAACATCCTCCCCGGGTACGTTCGCGGGGATCGCGATAACAATCCAGCGCGGGGTGGGGAGCGATTTCATCACGTTTATTCTTCGTGAAGTGCGTTCGATCGATCGGGTGGATGCTTCTTGTGAAGTGTCCCGGTTGAGCATAGAACACATTTCCTTCCCGCTTCTTTGCACGCGCTTCTTCGTAGTTCAGTAGATGCTCTTGAATTTGACAATGACTTGAAGCTTGAAGGGCTCATGTGCTCTCTCGATCTTTGCTAACGGCTAACACACTCCGCTACGCAGACGGCAGGGAGAGCGGGCCAGTATTCGCGGTTTCGCTTGATGGCAGCTTTCGTCGATGCAGCTGTCGCGATGGAAGCGTAGTCGTATGTCATTGTCAATTCCAGACAGCAATGGATGTCGTGCGGTACGGCGTTGAAGGCGTGTGTACACAACGCGAGCGGGGTGAGTACATCGTCGATAGATCTTCGGGTCGCGATAGAACGCTTTTCTTTTTTCGTCGACGTCGAGAGCGTGTCAAAGTTTCTTTCGACTTTTGCCTGTAAGCTCGGCAGAGCATGCAGATGCACCTTTTCGGTGGCTTACGCCCACAAAACCAAACGTTGAGCAGTTCTGGCAAGAATTCAATACATCTATTATTGGCCCAGCGTCGTGCTTCCGCGTGTGGGAGCTTAAAATCGATTTATCATGTCGATGGGATGCCGCTCGCCTCGTGAGTGCTTTATCAGGTGCTTTACGTAATCATGTTTAGGTGCTGCTCCTCCTGCTGCCGCGCACACACATCGCGTCCGACTTTTGCTTTGCTGCTTGCTAGTAATTGATCAAAACCCATCAAATATTTCTCGTCACTCCTATTCACCATCTACCTCGTCTTTGGGCGTTCTAGATGCCGCTCCTGCAGGTTAATGGTTCTTGGGCAACCTTGGACACGTACAAGGGGTGACTATTGATTAGGAAAGTTGGTAAAGTACTGGCGTTGGGATTACATAATTCACCACAAACTTTGCCTTGCGCAAGGAGGTGGCGGCCAGCTTGGTAGCAAGGCAGCAGGGTTCTTGCGTTGTCCAGCCTGAACAGAGCGGACAGAGAAGAAGGAGCGGAATGAAATATTCAGCTCTAGTTTCAGCTATTGTGCAGTGTGTTCCACGGATAACGATGTGGGTGTGCGTGTGGTTGGCGATGTTGGGGGAAAATCGTTATCTATATTCCACGTCAAACTGCATAGAAGTTATTGACACGAGGATCGCATAAAGAAAAAGGGTAATACTGTTTCAGTTCAATTAGCTTTACTCATGGGAGGTGGAAGAACTTTTAGAATGTATACCAATATGTTGCAGGTGAAATGGTTATCGAATTCGTTCTATTGGTTTCTTAAATTGGGACTAATTTATATCATTGGTTGAACTGTAGGATGACATCAATTTAACATAGTTTTCAAACTCCTGCAGCATCCAATGAAATAACTTTGCAAAAACTATCTCCGCATACTTCACACCCTGCCATATTCCGTCACATGATTAGTCCTCATTCAAGGTTCGCGTCGACACAATAGCGTCCTCGTGGTGCTATGATATCCACATCCATCCACGGGCTTCCGGCGTGCGTCAGTTTGCATTTGGTGCGACAAACGAGTCCCATTTGTTCTTGGCAATAGCGTGTGTGTGTGTGTGTGTGAGCCCGCGCGTTAGCGATAGCGCCGGAATGTATGCAAACTCATCTCACCGCCAACGTCGCGGGCTTGCGGTGGTACCTACGCTGAAGGTGTTAGCGTTGGTGCCTGCCAGCAAATCCGTACGCCGTCGAGTATGTGCCACTCGGATGGACAGGTTGCGCGTTTGCGCTAAACAATAGCTCATATAATACTTCCAGCACCAGCACCGAAAGCAACGGATGGTGCTGTGTCGCGCGTGCAAACAAACACTTTTACGCGTCAGCACACACACATACGGATAGGGGGGCTGGAGTGATCGTAATGCATCAATCCCGCACCGTCGCTGTCCTCTGCTAATGCTGTGGACGCTATTGCACAGGATTGGCATTGATGCGGCATGCTTGGAAATAATGAGCTCGGGCACTGAGTGTCCTGCAGTGTGTGTCAGTGTCATTAGGTTTGATGCTTGCCAGCGGGATTCTAATGGCACGATTTTACACCACCACCATCATCATCACACGGATTTGAAGGGCATTCAACGCGCGGCGGACATGGCGGTGTTTGCCGACCGCCATATGACGGTTTAGGTTTAAGTAGAGTTTTTAATCCAGATTATAGAGAGTGAGAAAATCCTCACCGTTAAACCATATTTACCTTGGGTGGAGTTTAAAGATAGAAATGTATAAAATAATCTCCTGAAAGCTAGTTTTTGTTGTTGTAGCGGATCCCCTTTCCTTAGTGATGTTTGGGATGACAATACCAATAAATGCAATATTCGGTCGAAAGACACGCCGCGTTAGCTGGTATTTATTCTTAATGCCAAACTTAATTGATGGAGTGGAAAAGGTAAACTCGTCTTAAATGTTTGCAACAGTGGAGAGCAGTTTTCGCACAACATCGACCACCATCATTCCGCGGAAAACACTACGAAGCCATTCGTTTGAATCGTGCAAACTGTGTATCGTTTCAATTAACGGCCGACGATAGGTTTCGGCGAAAGTTAATCTTTCAGCTAAACCCCGCAGGCCGCTCCATGGGAAGGGGTGGCTTGACCACCTTGCGTAATGCGACACCATTTCAACGAATTTACCTCAACGTTCTTTTACACAGGAAGGATAATTATGATTGCTCCTTGAGTTGTGGGACGGAACTTTGGCGTATCGCTCTTCCGTTTTCTGGCAAAGGTGCAAATAACACTCTACGCTTATAAGGAAGAGTTTTGTGAAAGGTTAAAAAAGCTCTATCCCCCATTTTCAACGGATGCTCCTTTTTCGTCCTCTAATCAAGCGGGACCTTTTTCTCCGAAACGAAATAGATGGCCATAATGAGCAGAAGCACGGCAAAAATCAGTGGTCGTTTGCTGCTGCTTGAAGCATTAATTCACGCGCCAAAAAGGCACATTGGAGTCGGCATGGGGAGGGTGTTGCCTGCAGGTCTTGCTTTACTTTGTTTACTGGCCCGAGCACAAGTGGCAGTGGGCTCGAGTTGAAGATATGATTAGACTGCAAAAGGGAGTGCAAAGTGAGCCATTATCGTTAGTTGCAATCGTTTATTGATTTTCGGTTAAGGTATTTATTGCTTCCGGGCACGGCATAAAGGCATTAGACGGGAAGGGAATCATTAAGATAAGTCCCCCAACCCGGGGCTCCACAGCCAAGGAAAAATACTGAAACGAAGGGTACGAAGGATGTGTTTACAAACTACTTTGGAGCATCGCTAATTGTGAGTAACAATATCGCGTTGTTGCTGGTGCTGTTGTTTTGATTGCACGAAGAAGCTATCCGTGGCACAATTTATTGGCTTTGTTTGTCTTGTCCTGCCGTCACGGAATGAAGGGATGAGGGTACGAGTTTGATAATCTTACGCTTAATTAAAGATTAAGCTAAAGGCTTCATTCCAGCCTGCCTGTGTTGAGCAATGGGCGATCAATTTAAGCAGGGGAATTGAATTTGGTAACGTAAAGGTGATGATGCTGAGCCAAAAAATGAAACTGTGCAAAATCCAATCAACGTGCCAAAAGTTGCCTCCATTCCTTACGGTAAACATCAAGAGCCTTGATGCGGCAGTTCAAGAGAGAGAGAGAGAGAGAGAGAGCAAGAGAGATAGCGTAAAAAGAAAGAATCCGTACAGTGGGAAAACGCAAACAAAATTGCTTCTCCGTGAATGCTTAGTCATCGCTACCGTTTGCCGACCATTTCGTTTCCCCACGCCGGGCTGCACTACGCCCTTCTCACGCTCTCCTTTGGAGCGTAATAGTACCACCGGAGATGAAGCTGTCCGGCTAAGGTCATATCAGACAAGACACAGAGCGCTAGCTGATTGAGCGCAAATTCTTCTGGTTTCTTAACGGGGGGAGGGGCTTAGTTTTTACCCCTGCATTCTGAGCGGGCCAGCAACCATCGTCATGCTGCGCTTGAGTGCTGTATAAGTATAATATCATTAGTGCACGTTGGCTCGCCTCCCACAAAGTCACAAATCCGCAACACGAACGATTCAACGTATCGTTCGTTTTTTCCCTTGCGTTGAGTAATCAATCCCCGCACACACAGTGGCGGCGGTATGGTTAGTTTACCGAGCAAAATCTGCAACCGGAAGAAGATTTTGACTAATGGAACGCTGGGCAGGGCAGCGAAAGGATGACGATGGGGAAGAAAGTCCACTGCTACTATTATTGTGCAAGTACGTAAATGAGCACCCGAATCGTAGAAAAGAAACCCATCGCTTCCGAATGGCTGTGCACCAGCCATCATGGCGAACGGTATTAACGGAGCGAATGCTACTAATCTTCATCGCTGCTGGTGCTGGTGTGCATTATCGAGGACGGAGAGTGGAGGAAGAATCTGCTGCATCATTCACCGTAATCTTATTAGTCTCAAATGGTCCGTTCCGTAGCATCCATCCCGTGCTGATATGCGGGTAGCACCAGTAGTCGTGCGGAAGGGACAATGTGCTCCAGTTAGTAAATTGATACGGATGGTGATGCGTTGTGGGAAAAGTGGGAATTTCATCATTAAGTTTTCGGGGGAAAAGGACGAAAAAATGAACATTGTTCTAATTACCATTTCTTTTCGAGCACTGGTTGATGAGGTTCAACCTCGCGTAGCATTCGTTCGATGTGGCTGTGTGTGGGGAGTTTTCTGTTGATAGAACGAACAGTCACCAAAGTACATTATTTATGACTGCCTCATAGATTCTGAATGATGTAGGGGGGACAGCGTTATAGTGGCGCATTAATAATCTATGTAAATAACTGCAACCCCTCTAAAAGCAATCAATCTCTTATCTAGCGTGTGTATTTTACATCTTAATCTAATGGCACCTCTTTTTCTTTGCTTCTTGCTTTCGTTTCAGGTGAGTTATCCACATGTTATGCCGTACCGCGCAATTTCTCCGTGAAACATCCCAAATCGTCCTTCATTTCCGATCGATTCCCGAACAGATGGGACAGTGATCATCGAACACGGTGACTTGGCCATGTTTGATTCGACTCTCTCGTGCTTTCCCATTATCCCCCCCCCCCCCCCGCTACCAATACCATCACAAATGACCATCAAATGACAGGTAATTCTGGCCGTGCACAGCCAACCACCCACCAAATCACCCAATAAATCTTGTGATTGTCATTTTTATTACGGGCAACAGCCTTTGGCGCGTCTGCGGCAATCGCTAGCGGGGAAGTTGGAGACTTTTCGCTTCCTTCGCTTGTGGATTGCATAATGTGGATTGCCCTCCAGCAGGATGAAAGATGGATGCGATGTTGGGGTGGAGAGGCAGCAGGCCTCTAATCAACTTGCTCGCTCCCGGAACAAGGGGAAGCAGGGCAGAGCAGGTGCCATTTTTCACGGCACTTGTTGGGAACGGGGAAGGTGATAAAATAACATCGATTTTATGCCACTGCCGTCACGTCGCCGCGGGAACAGGTTGTGTTCGACATTTTTTCTTCAGATCGGTTGGAGAACGCTTCCGAAGTCATCCAGCCATTGCCAATCGTATGTGCGCGTGGAAATTGGGATCATTTTTAGTTTGCGCATAGCTGTGGGCTGTTAAAAGCTTTGCCGCCTGGGACGGCCAGGAAAGGATTGGCTGTTGCCATCACTCACCTTACGCAAACTGCGCAAGGATGAAAACACAAAATTTCGTACGCGCGTGGGACACGAGATAATCTAATGGCAATATTATCAAGCACTGCTTCGCCGCGAGATCCGTGAAATCGTTGATAATATTGTAGCGTGTGGTGCGGTGCCATTTATCTGTGGTGCCTTCCAGATGCCTTCCCGTGAGTGGCCGGAGGCGATCCTCAGCGACGTGTCCTAATGGATAACCTTGGCAGCCAATCAAACGTGTCAATCGTAGTTCGTGCACCTCGGCTTTTTTTTGGCACAAATGGTGGTGGGATACGATCGCTACCGCTCCTCGGGTCGGTCAAGCAACAGAGAAGGTGTCACTGCCAGGAGGCGTGTGTGTGTTTATATAAAATGGGCAGATCATGGCATTCCTACCGAAAGCAGAACGGTCGAATCGATCGCATGATAGCTTAATGAAGTAGACAACCACGCACGGGTCTGTAATGATTTTGTGTGCTTGTGTGTGTGTGTGTGTGTTTGTACATGAGCAATAATATTTGGGCTTTTTCATTGGCGGAAGCTTGCTGAGGGTTTGTGTTGTTGTTGTTGGTGCTTTTGCTGTTCCCATCTAGTTCGTGCCCGTAATCGATGGTTTGTTTTTGTTCTGCTGATGATGCTTCGCGTGTCGCCTACCCCTGGGGTACGTTGCATGTTTCTACGCAAACATACATTGCGGTGACGCACGTGGAGCTGTTACGCGACCCCAAAATTTCCCTCCAGGGCGTTCGAGGGCGGTCGAGATGAGATCAGCGAGGGGGAGAATGAACATCATCATAGAAATAATTATTTGACATTGAATTCATCAATCGAGCTTTGGGCGGGCGAAGGGAAGGCACTGTGCGTGCGTGAAGAAGGCACGAGCGGCGGGCGACGCACATACGCACATGTACAGTCCAGCTCGTTGTCACGCTGTGTGGTGTGAAAAAAAAGTGAATCTTTTAGCACCGGCAGGCGTACTTTTTCGTCCATACGTTTTGTGCACTTCGTTCGCTAAGCCGTGTATCGTGCGGTCATCTTTGCGCTTAGCTGGCGCTCCGTTTTGGCCCAGTGCGTTTAGGCGTGGAGAGGGAGCGAAAACATAACATTTGCACAAATAGCCTCCCATAAACCGTGAGAAACTCGGCTAACGGTCAAGAGCGTTGTGTGTGGTGGCTGTTTTTTGTTCCAGTTGTTATAATTTAGCGTGACAAAGCTAAGCAAAATGTTAGCCAGTTTAATTTGCTCTCCGCGGTATAGTTGATCTTCTCTTTTCCGCAGCGTAATAGTGTTATTTTTCATTAGTGCGTTAGTGAAGTCTTTGTTTTTGGTTGAAACTGAATGGCATATTAAGATGTTATAAAAGAAAGCAATAAATCGATGCGGGCTGGTGAATCGCCGTAACAAATCAAATCAGTTATAAACGGCTATTAATGCGGTTGTTACCTGGAAATATATTTCGCATCGAATAGTATAGTCCACTGGGGGTGGGGGGGGGGGGTGTTTTTCGCTTCTTTTACTTTAACGGCGATTATGTTTTGGAGAGACGTTTGCATCGGATTAGTATCCGACAAATCAATGTCATGTTTTTAATTGTACGTTGCTTTTCGTGAGATCATTTTCAACGGCTTATTTTAAATTATATTCCAAGAAATATATGCAAATGATCGCCAAACGACTTTTAGTGTGTCAAGAATGCAGTGTGCGATATAATTTGCATGTTATGCTCCATTTGTTTAAATCTTGGTGGCAATCCGCTGAAGCGTTATTGACATTCGGAACCAAAGAGAGTTCGGAAGCGTATAATTGTGCTCATACTTTACCTCATAAGTGGAGGGTACAAAACGAGCACCCACTATTTTTCATACATTTCAAGAGTGTTTGTTTTTGCCTATCACCATAGCCTTGCTTGAAGAATAACGACGACGACGACCCATTTTCCCTTTGCAGCAATTTTTTGCGCTCTATCCAACTTGCCCAACATTAACGACATGATAATCGATTTATGCGAAGGAAGTTTTCAATTTTCCCCTTTTTCTAGGTTACAAGTCAAGACACAGACAGGGGGGATTATTTTTTGTTGCACTCTTTCGTTCAATCTTTCTAACGCTTATATTGCTCCATCACACAGCAAAAAGTAGCCAGTAATCTTCCGGGAACTATTAGCCCCTTCAGTTTACACAACTTTTGCAAGAACGGACTGGGGCGTACAAGCACAGAACACACCGACTGCACAGTTAATGCTTTCGGTGGGGTAATGTGTCGAGTGGTAGGATACGGTGCCGGCACCGAAAAACTCGCTTTGCAAGAGGGAAAGATTTATGGGAGCTGATGGAATGATTAATGGGTTCCCTATCAAGCAACCCAGTCTAAGTCGAAATTTTTGCAATCGCTGGAAGCACTTGCTGAAGGTTGCGGTGTTGTGGGTGAATTTAAAATTCAGTTTTTTTCTTCCATTTTTCTATCACTGTTCCTGGCTGCTTTGCTGTATCTACCCGTGTCGCTTGTCCCGGAGAGCTATCTGTCTTAACCGTGTCGCCTATCTAGTCGTCTATCGCTCGTCGTCGTGTCAATCAGTTGAGGTCGGTGGCAGATTGGGCGAGCGCTATGGTGTGCGAACAAATTAGCTAACAAACGTGAATTGAGTGAGTGATTTGCATGTAAGCATCGTTTGTGCAGATAACAGTTCGAATTGGGTGCCGCCGCAGCAGGGTGTGATACCGATGTCATCTTTGCAAAGGTAATGATTAATTTTGGGATATTTCTATTTTTGGAGGAACCCCCATCGTAATACCGACTCGGCCGAGTCGATTATTCGAAAATATGAATGAATTACACACATCAGATATCCATTCAATCATGCGCTGTATGTTTTCTGACGTCAATGAAAGTAGTCTTCCTATTTCTATACCTGAAATTATGAAAGTGTAATTTTAGCTTATGGTTCAGTGCATTCGGTAGGAAGATTGCCGTGTGGTTTGACGTCACTGATTTAGGACAGCGTGTAGTGATGTTGTCGCCAAACTCGAGCCCCCTACATAATGATACACCATAACTCAATCGGATTCCAGTTTCGTTCCTAATTTGTTTCATCATTGAAGAAGGTGAAGCTTTTTGACTCGTTATCTTTCGACCGATCGTTTGCTTTTGTGGTTGGTTATTTGGATGTAAAAAGAAGCAAAAATGTCTGTAATTTAACAAAATAGCAGTCAGATCAATTTGAAGAACTGAAAGAGCAACGACAGGAAGTGATTCTAACCTTCAAATGGAACTAGCGCTGTGCTTGCAACGACGGACACGGGTGGAATGAGTGATTATTTTCACATTAGCTGCGGTTGCCTTTTTTGGCGTTGAGCACTTTCGATTGTAAATTGCATGGCATGACAGGTCTCGTTCAATAAAGACGCCAGATTAGGGCACGTACACCGTTTGCAATCAGGCTCCTACGCTCCCGCAGCGGGCAGAGACGGTGTGCTGATTTTATTTCGCTCGTTCGCCACACCATCCATCCACGCGCCTGTGGTGTCGAACGAGCGACATGCGGACGGACAGGATTAATTATAATAGTTTAAAGCGTTAGTGCTGTGGTCTTTGATGTTTTCCGGGGACAATGGGATGGGAAGGGAATGGGGTTGTAGTGGTTTCGTGCTTGAGGTGGGCAATTTTTGACCCCTTTTGAAGCGTTGATAATGAAGACATTAGGTGTGTTGGTGTGTTTGTCTGCGTGACCTTACAACACTTATGCTGTGAGCTGATTGAGCAAGATTTAATGCTGCCTGCTCATTGGCCTGGCACAGTGAACAAGATGTTAAACTGCTCGCGGCATTAATCATTTTTATGTTTTCAAATCACTGAACAATTGGTGAATAACTCTATTTTCATGAATGTTTTATTTACATCTTCTGCCCATGACGAGACTATCGTTTCCGTACTGGTTCTTCATATCAAAATAATACAATCAAAATATCTTCAGTCCGTCACAACAGTCACAACATCTTCAGTAAATATTTGATCTAACTTATCCTCAGTTCTTGTCGCCATTGAATCGGATGTTTTTCAGCTCTATATAATCTATTTAAAGCCTTTGTCGGCTGACAAGCAACTCGACCAGACCATTGCTTAATAATATCTGCAAGCGTGCACGGTGTACATCCTGCACGCGACAAATATGAACACATGCGAAATTAATAGCCAAGAGTGGCCTCGATTTGTTTGACCGGCTTAGCTGTGATTTGCGGTGCGCCTGGTTCGAACCGTCGGAACATTGTCGTGAACAGTAGAGTGTAGCGACGTAAAAATGTTAAATAAATGTTTACACGTGTTCGCAAAACGCTGGCGTCATTGCATTCGAAGCGGAGAGTGCGTTGCTACTGAAGCATGTCCGTGAAGGTCTGCGCAGATTGTTCAGTAAGTGCTGTTTGACATGCGCACGCGTTAAGCGTGGGTGAAAATAGCAATAAAATTTAACACATCAATGAACCACGCTGTGCGCACCCGCCGGGTTGGATATGTATGATTGATTGGCTTGTTTGGTTGGTGCGATTGTTGAATTTATGGAAGGAATGCTGGTGGCAAATCGTTTACAAATGCTCAATTGTACGTCTATGCGGTTCATCGACGCTGGAGACATTGATGGCGCTGTTTAGATTTATGGTGTTAGTCTGAAGTTTCCGTTTCGGAGGAGAAAAGTATGAAAACAATTTAGATGTTTGTCGGGCGGTCTTCATCTGAATCCAGCGAGTATTGTGTCATCAATTCACGTAAATACCAACTTTTATCCGATATGTTTTGAAACGTGTTGTTTATTCCACATTAATGCATTTATTCCACAATAATGCGTGCGAATATGCGTTTATCTAAGCCGGTAGTGTATAAAACCTTCAAAAGTAGCGATGTCGTTGCATATGTGATTCAAGAAGAAAACATGAAGCGGCAATAATAAACGCACACGAAAATATGCACATAACACGCACAGTAAAAGTCATAAAACCAGAACTAAAGCTAACGAATACTTTTGTTTAACGACCCGCGACGTCGTGGCTTATCTGTAAGGTTTGTTCGCTTTTGTACAGAGGGCTTGGTTTACGAGGGCCGTCCTATACCGGAAAGCGGCCGGTAGCGGATGTCGGTCAGTCTCAAACGTATGGTAATGGATAAATCTGAAGAATATTACTGCTGGGAGGAGCACTGTGGGAGTACCAAATCTGTGCTAATTGGTTGGTTGTTGTTGGTGTAAGTGTGCGCTTTGGTGTAGTTTTTGTATATCTGGTCCATTCGACGTTTCCAGGAAATGATTGATGAAATAATATAAAAATGTGTGGTATAGTTTTTGGTTGCATGTGCTTTGAAGCGAATATAATTTAGATTGGTTAAAGGCATAGTTTACAAGCTCCACTCAATAGAGATATTCATTGCAGACTGATACTAAAGCTTAACCCACAATTATTATATGTTATCACAGTATCACCAGATTCCAGGATTTATCGATTTTGTTCCGCACTCGTCATAACTGCTGCATCCGAGGCCGGTGTGCCATTGGTCACGGCTGACGGCGGCATCTGATTAGAACCGATTGGTTCGGAAGCGGTATGCACTTGATTAATGGGCGCTTTCTGAGTTCGTGGCTCGATCAGCTCCTTCAGCGCTGCACCAGTTGGTAGCTCTACCAAAACGCACAAAAACGCCCCCAGAATGTAGCTGAAGAAGAGCACCTCAACGGTATACCCGGTAACGATCAGCTCGTTGCTGTAGATGGGTGCCTTTTCTCTACCGTACACCTGCACAATCACAGTGAAGTGGATCAGATAGACGCTGTAACCTAGCTTGCCGAGCACGCGAAAGATCGGATGGCTAAGTGCCATTTTGATCCAATTGTGTCGGTGAAGCAGCGTCAATGCTAGCAAGATGATCGTATTAAACAGACCCCAGCTCAGCTTGAATGCACTTGCGTACGCTGCCAGACAGATGGCGGGCAGCCAGGTTAGGTTGGAAACGACCCACGATACGGTAGCCATGCAAAATACGTAAAGAAGTCCGGCAAATTGAGCCAGCTGGCGGAATGCCGCCACCTTGAACAGCTCGTTGCGCTGGTCCCGATAGTGATGGTACACAATGCCGGCCAGAATACCGAAGAAGTAGATACCGGTGTTTTGATGGAACGGGAAGTAAAGTATGCTCTGGAATTGCTGTCCGCGGATGTACTGCTCGGTATCCTTCATATCCACCGTCATGACGGGTGTAATGTCGTTCATCATGTAGGTCACAGCAGGGACGACGACGCTGTAGAGAAATACAGCTCCAAAGATGTACCGCCTGGTAGAGGGCCACTTCCAGAAAATCATCATAATCGCCAAACCAAAGATGTACAACTGTAGATCTGTTGCCAGATACCAGGATGGTATAAAGCACTAGAGAGAGAGAGAAAAAAAACATACAAAAGTTCAATCTCTACTGCCCATCACAAACGTTGCTTCACTAGCACACCTACCGGATTGTCCCAGCCGATGTAGTTATTCACGAACAACAGATTCATCCACCATCTATCCTGGCAGTTGTTGGCCGATTCTCCAATAAACTGCTGCCCAAAGGGACCATCGATGAGGTGCCTCATAACTGATGCCTCTAGCAAAATCATGAACGCGTACGTGGGCACTAGCCGGCAGAGACGGTTCAGCAGCCGCTCTCCAAAGTAAGACAGCCGAAAGGTTGGATTTTTGCGCACATGATCGAGGAAGTTGATCGCCATCAGCATACCGCCGATGGTGAAGAACGTTTGTACGTAGTTCTGAAACTCAGCAATGAACGTTTGTAGCGAGGCACCGTGCTGCAACTGCTCAAGGTATTCGGGATTGCGCTGCGGTATCTTCAGGTGGGCGATGGACACGTGTAGAAAGATGACACGGAACATCTGGGCGAACCGGAACGCTTCAAAACATGCCAGATCCATGCGGGTTTGCGTGTGCATCGGTTCTTTCAACCGACGGATGTTGCGCGGAAAGGAGAATGCTGTGAGCAGTCGTTGATGGGCCTGTTTGGAGCTGCGCGTGAAGTAATCTTCGGGAAACTTTTGTTTAGCCTGCTGGTGCATATCGTACACTGTGGAGGCTACCACGAGTGCGATAATTGCAGCCGCCAGTATGAAAAACAACACATCCAGCCAATCTGTGATAAATAAAAATGTGTGATGGATAAATGTAGGAGGAGCGATGAATATGATGGTAAATTGGTTCATCATTCTGCGATGTGTCCCATGATAAATTGAGTGTAGGACAAATTTGGTACTAATCCACTAATTTTAGTTATCTTAATTGCTGATACACATCACAGTAATAAACCGTCTGAAACAATTCATACCATATGGGATGTTCTCAGTGTCCCGAGAGTAGCAGTGCTCAATGCGTAACCGTGACGATACGATCAGATTGTAATGCGGAGTTATCTCAGCACTTATGCAGCGGTGTATCATTTCTTCCCGCGACAGTCGATCGATCGAACCTTTATCGGTCGCATTTTGCGTGATGGCATTACGACATTTTGGCACACACACTCCGCGCTCCAGCACCGAATGGTCGTAGTGATGATAATCGCTAGAAAAATACTGACAAACCCCACAACCCGTCGGCAAATTTTCGTTAGCTGGTCTGGTTTGGTATGCAGCTCGTAAGATTTTAGGACGTTTCTCTACTTACGCTAAGATTTCTCCACAGCGCAGACGAGTCGTCCGGTGCTAGTGGTGCTTTTACGATGCAATAAACGTACTCGTCCCGATACCACCGGCGGCAATCTTCGAAATCGTCGTACACGAACACTGGGGGAAACTTGAGGTACTCATCCACTGTAACAGCATAGAATGAGGAGAAATGAGCTTATTCTTTGGCAGTTTGCTATGTTTTATCTGCAAAACGTATAATGTAGAAGAGCAAATCTTCTTGTACACACACACACACACACTCGGGCATACACAAACACACTCGGGCATACACAAACACATACATGTACACACACGCATATACTTTGTTTTTCACACAAGCACATCCATACTCATTAACACTTAGTATCTCATGATGTGTATGAAACTTACTTTGGAATGTTTCAGCGAACGAGTTCCCTGCTGCGACCATGCTAGTAGTCAACAGCAACGAACCGTAAAGTGCAAATAAAATCACTCCGTGAGCCATTTTATTGCTCGCGAACATGGTGCAATTTTAGATGGTACAGCTTTCCACAAGTTGATGAAAACCACCTAAACCTGCTGCTATTAGAACACTTTAACACACACTTTAACTCGTTAAATAAGTTGCCCGTCACTCTGATATGTAATCTTTTCTTTCAGCAAAGCATAAATACTTGCAGAATTGCTGCAACACATTGGCTCTTGTTCATATGAATCAAGCATTTAACTTATGATTTGGATGTAACTCAGCATACGGGGGAATTAAAACCAACCACACCGCACTACACTCACTTCACGGCTATACACAACAAGCGTTTCTACTTCATGTAGCTGTTTTTTTTTCTTTCTTCCACGATTTGGCAAGCGGTTGTCGTGCGCAATTATCATAAGCTCGCCATATTTTTACAGCTACGGTGTTTTACAAGCACTGACAGCCATCATATTCATTGCCGGATATCGTTCGCACTATTGGCCGTGGCCAAACACACTCTACCGACGAGCCGGTACGCAAACGATCGGGTAAAAGCTAGGCCGTTACTAGATTGACGAAACATTGGTAGAAGATAAAAAAAAAAAGATTATTAGCCTTCATGTACACACAAAACATACAACTCACAACTCGAGGAGAGAGTGACGCAAATTATAAAACCGTTTTGGGGCGCGTGCTTGCGCGCGCACATTGGAGTTTGTGATAAGGCGAAGCAACGAATAACCGAAGCGTTTTCTGTGTATGAGGACTGGAAGTGAGTCAGTCATTAGTAGAAAATAAACGCACTGGCCTCAATATGGTGAATACTTGTTTTGAAACTGTACTTTCCAGTGTTCATTTCATGTTCAAATTGATGAACGTGAATCTATTTTCTAAAGTAGTTTAACATAAATAACATAGCTTTTCCTTTTGAAGGTAGCAAAAAATAACCTTTTCATTCATCTAAAACCAATGTGCATCTGCCGGTGAAAAAAGTTGGCGTCAAGATTCGCATTGAGTTGTCGATTCACGATTTCAGGGGCGCGCGAACTGTAAAGCGTGTCAAATAGATGGAAAATGCATCAGCTTCAATCATAACGCGAACTAGTCCTCGTAAGATTGTTTGAGATTCGTGTGTTTGTAAGGACATGTAGCAGAAGGTTAGCTTCGCACGAAACTAGACGCAATAGTTTAGTTTTGCACGAAACTAGACGTTGTAGGGCAGATTAACTACATATTGGTTCACATGATCGATCACAGATGCATCTTCCTTAATGTTTGTTTATTGCACCGCACTTTATCAACACTGCACTTTATTGGCGGTGTGTGTAATGTTGAGCTGTATCTGTGCTTCGGCAATTTGTTGATGAACCATAGTTTGTTTAATGTGTAAACGGAGAATGACTGTTTAGGAAAGTTAATGGCTCGTGCTCTTTTATTTATCCAGCAACAGCAGAAACACCGGTGGCACTGAACATTAAACAAGCATTACACATTGTATTTCGCATTAACACGATAATGATCAATATTTGCACTGCTCTCGCACTGTGGTTTGCTCTGCCATGATGGTAGTAGCGGTGTACAGGGAGGGGTAAAATCTTCGCACTTAAAGAGTTGTAACGTCCGAAATGAAGTCAAAAGTAGAAAACTCAAGCACGATCGCACCGTTTTCACGTTACAATTATTTCCACCGAACACACGGATGCAAACATTATCCTAAGTACCGGTGAAAATTCACTCACGCCGCTAGCTGGAAGTATGTAGATGTTCACTCGATCAACGACCAGAGACGACTGCATTGATCAGTCTCAGAACGGTACGCAAAATGGGTTTTCGCCACCGACACCACCGTTGCCGTGCCGCGCTCGCAGCGCGTTCGTCGCCGATTCGGCCGTTGAAGTCTTTCGTCTCAGTTTCGGGTGCTGTCTAGCGTGGCGCGTCGCTCATGGGGCGTTGTGTCGATGAAGCATGGCGCAGAGTCCGGTGATCAGTACATGACGATTGTTACCGGCGAATCGTTCTTTCCTTGTCTTTCGCTAGTGCGTGTCCATCCATGCGATCTCATGTTCCTCGCATCACGCCGTTGAGACTGCGTAAAAAGGAAGGTGATATTTTTTTTTATTTGCGTTACTTTACTGAACCCATGAGTAAGTCATACATCTATTGAAGAAAGCACTAATCCCAATTACCGCGTCAAGGGTGAGGATCGAGGACGATCGCTGTACAATCACTTGCATCATTGACAGCGGGGTAAGTGTGTTCCTTAAGCTTACCGCGTAAGCCTCTTTATGTGCCAATGGTACAGTATGTTGTTATGTTGTTGTTTAAACAGAAACCTAACACACCCCTGTACTTATGAGCCAAGGCAAAACGGCTTCTAATAAAATGAATGCTGGCTGTCGATCGATCCAGTGATGTAATGAGGTACCTTTTTTGACGTTTATTTAACCTTTCTCTGCCAAATAGGGAGATGATTCTTTGATTGTAGTTGTTAAAAGTGTGCAGTGGTCAATTCGTTATTCACCCATGTGTACCTTTAAGGTGGTTTGCTAAATACACCACCATGAGCATCGGCCACTGGGTGGGCTCAGATAATGGGCTACTGTCGATGGTCGAAACGGTATAGGAAGTAAAGATTTAATGATGCTTTAATGAACTATCGTTTCTTTACTATCGATTAATGCACTGGTTTGCGAAAATGTGTTTTCATTCGCGGCAAATTGCGGTTTTGCGAGGCTTTGTATCGCGATCGTACGAAGAGAGTAGGGTCGGACAAGATAAAATAAGGTATAGTAGTAAGGTAAGCAAAAACACAGTCCCCTTGTGATCGGCATGATCACTTTTTTATGATTTATTCACCTGCAAAATCTAAACGGGGTAACCTTCCTTTGTGAAAAAGCAAGAACGTGTTAGGTTGAACGGATAGAAAAAACATGTAGATAAAACCGATTACCGCAGTGATGTTCGAATGCCATTTTGGTCTGCTGGCTATGGGAAGTTGAAGGACTCAGGTGTGTGTCCATGATGCATTCGGCATCAACGACAGCTAAACAATATTTCCTCTCACCTCATAAAAGTCGATGATCTTTGCAAAGATTTAATTGTCAAATGGATATTTATGCTTATCAAATTCATTAAGCCGCAGTAAATAAAATGAAGCCATTTAGATGAAACGAAGCCAGCCTCCTTTCGATGAGTTTGCAATAATCGGTAGTGAAGTGGGAGTAGCACGATTCATTGCCCGTGCGCGCTTTTGATTCAGAGCAAATGTATGACCGCTGATTGAATCGACAAATTTGGTACATTCTGCAAAACCATTCAGCGAATAAACCGTCTACAATACTCGTTTGATCTTTGTTTATTGGGCTGACAGGAAACAGAACAGGTAATCAAAGAGAGACAACAACAACATCCTGAAACTGCATGATCATGGTTATGTTTCGGCGTGCGTGCATTCTCCGTTCGTTTTGTCCAGTCATGGTTAAAATTGATTAAAGCAATTTCCATCTATTGAGCTCTTGTTTGAATGAACTTACAAGCGATGCCGCCACTGTTGCTCACCTTGTCTCTGCTGGGGCACATGTTCTATCAGCAGCAAGTGTAGTCTATTTTAATTGTTTTATTTTTCTTTGTGAGCATTCGATGCTGAAGAAAAGTGTATTGTTGATGGCGTTTCAACGTGGAAGTATCGCAGCCACTCGAAATAGGAAGCAATTGATCGAACTTAAGGAAGTTTGCTATCAGCAGCGTTATTCGTGCTCATTTATTAGCCAAATTAAACTTGCCGTAATGAACGGGAGCACACAGTGGTAGTTTCTTCTTTTGGGGCACCCTGTTTATGGATGACGGCCTTGCGGAGCGGGCGGAAAGTATGTTTGTTCGTAGCGGGAAACACGTATTACATCGACTGTTGACCCGGGTGACGTCAATGCAAGGGGGGAGCATGAAGGCTGCGTTTGCTCATCTCGAACTTGTCGACCCGTGCCGGCGCGCATGTGTTTTGAGTTTTTCGGTCTGCACGAGAAAAATTACAGCAACTGAGCCAATTTTGGTGGGAAACCACATTGTCCATTTGCTTTCGTTTTCTGTAAGTCAAAAGTGTTAAAAGCCTAGGTAGGTAGCGTAGCCGGTTTAAATTGCATGCTTGCGAAGACGGTGTAAACAAAATCACGTGAATGTAGAAGAGCGTTTATCAAACAGCATAGGGCTGCGCGTGTCAGTTGGGCGTTCGAACAAGTTCAGTCCGCGCATTGGCGTGTCGCGCGCGCGCGCTGGTAACTCTTGAGACATGGGACGCTATTTAAGTGGAATAAAATATATGACGGTTGTGTTCAAGAAGGGATATGAGGGGTTAAGCACGAACAAGAGTGGACAAAATTTGTTTTGTCTCGGCCTCATCAAATAGGCAATTAAGTGAAACCCTCGACGGGTGAACAGACGAGTGGCGAGGACCGCAAGAGCAAAAGAGGCAAACGCAGCGCAAGGTGCGAGATGGATTTGATTTTTTGATGAGGGACAATAATTTACTAGATGGTAGACGAAACGGATCTACGTTCGAGAGCAAAACACACTCACGTTCACACTCCCAACCGATTGGCTTGATCAGATGCGGTGGGTGTTTTCGTCTGCACGTTAGCGGATCTTCCATTCAAATGAGCGAACGATGGGGAAGAGACTACCGTAGAGAAATTATTCGCCATCATTATAACTGTGTCAGCGCTTCAGACACTCGCGTGACGATGTATTTTGATTTATATGGTACCATTTATTCCAATTAACAACAGTGAGTCAGTGTTATAGGGGAGGGCACTGTGAGTGGCCGTTTTTAATTTATGCTTTACAGATGAATCTATTATTCTGTTCGTCTGCGTCTGTTTTTGACCTGTAGCGGAATACATCTAACTCATGTAATATTTCAGATAAATATGAATATGTGTTGAATGTCTTAGGGCTGAAGTTTAAACGATACACGTTCTAGAGCAAAATATGTTTGTCTAGAATGGCTAGCACTTCCGGATGACTAAAGAAAAATAGGTTTGTTTTTCAACCTTGACCATTTTGAAGACTAAGCGATCGCGTATACTTCCGCACCGTGAAACATTGAGTTTATTGACCTACATTGGAAAAGTCGGAACTGAGCTTGTGTGCCCTTCTGATTCCAGTGTATGTGATGATTGTCCTGGAGATTGATTAAAGGCTTTTAAAACCTTTCGTTATTTGTTTTCATTGCTAGCACAGCGGCTGTGTTGAAAACTGCTCCGTATGCGCCATAATTATACGGTTGTTTTGGGTGACCCTTTTTTAGAGAGCTTGTTGCTTTTGCATCCGGTTTGTTGTTGTTCATCCATAGCTATGAACGTATTCATAGCCGTTGTACGAAAGGTTGAACCGCGTGTACTGCCGCAAGCATGTGCGACGCTACACGTTGCAGGCGAGAGCGACTCGTGGCGATCATAAAAATCACCCAAAGCGTCCGTGCTTAGAGACACATTGCAAGAGGCTGCGAAAAGACGAAACGATTGGATTAGGTCGTCAAACTCAATCTCAACAATCAATCGGTCGGCCGAGAGTTTATCGATCTAAATGTATGTTAATAGGTAGTGCTAATGCACAGCGGGAGCTGTTTGCCGTTGGCATTGAAGCAAAATTAAACACGTGCCCGTTTGACAAATTGAGCTTTCTTTGGTTGGTGTTGTTTATGTCCCCACACACGAGAAAAGGTTTGCTTAGAAGCACGAAAGATACACTCAGAAGGTGTTGCAATCTAACATATTTTTGAACGTTCTTACTCAACATTTATCTTCGTAATAAAACATAATCAGCTCGTTTGTGTAAAAAGTATCATTGTTATGCTTGAAACCTATTGCAACCCTTTGAAATGCAAGTTTAGTCAATTTAAATCCAAACATTTGCAATCTTTTATTAAACTAATATAATTAAATGGTAAATATATATTTTTTAAACATTGTCATAGAATCTTTTCATAATGCATCAATGCTAAATGCCTTAAAACGTGTGTAGGAGATAGGAAATCTGATCACGCAGCGCTCGGTTATGTATATGCATATCTCAGCATCTTAGTTATCTTAGCATAATTCACTCATTTTCCATCCGAACGCTTTCCAGCAGCAAGCGGCGCATCGGACCGGTGGAATTCGAGCTAGACTGGTGTGCAAGTTTTCGTCGGTTGGTTCGGAAAAGGGCAATGAACAGCAGCGGGCAACACTGACCATCAAAAGGGAAATGAAATTTCCGCCAATTTAGTTGTATTCAGCGCCGGTGCGTTCCGAACCATTTCGAAATTTACACACATAAACGAACGTCGCTTGTTGTGCGTTCAATTTGATTAATAAGCGGTGCTAAAAGTGTTTAGACTGTGGGGGCCAACCAAAATCAACACATGGTTGTGAACCAATTCCAGGTGCCCGGTCGGTAATCTTCGTGAGCTTTAAGGCCTGGGAAAGTGTGAGAATGGAAGCCATCTATGACTTTACTTGTTTCATTAGTGCGTTTCTCAGCCCCCTCAGCTTTGCTGGTAATAAATTGAAACTATTTAATAGCCACACGTTTATCGTTCGCTTGACGTCAGAGGTAACGTAAACCGCGCAAAGGATTTCCTGCTGTTCATTAGCAAGTGTCTTCGATGCAACGTTTTGATACTTTAAATAAATTATCAATAAGCGTATGCGGCATATATTTTATCTTCGGCTCATTTATGACACTGACGATATTTATATCTGTTGGATTTGTGCAGCCAGGAAGGTAGAGCGACGTGAAAATAGAATAATAAAAGCATTGCAGTGTTTCATTAAAAATTCAAAGTGGGCCGAAACGACCAGCACACAGTGTGCTGCTTAATAATGCATATTAAATTAAGGTAGCAAAATAAGCTGTGACTAATGTGGTTCCATTCGTTTTAGCCATTTTAAACACAGAATATGTCTTTTTTTTTGAGGAAAATAAGCAAAAAAGTTACAAAACGGCAACTGATCGTTTGCACCCTGCGGTGTCAAATTGCTCTAGTATCAGCTGCCAGTGTGTGGAACGGTCAAGTTCGCTTCGGTCGATTGCGAAATAATGGCTTCCGTTGATGTTGGCAATTTTCAAGGGTAAGAATATTTCTGGTGAAATCTCGTCCCGCAAACAACATTTTGTTTGATGTTTGTGGTTGTTAGATGTGGTAATACCCGCCTCGATTCGATTATTGTAGTATAGGGCCAGAACCTGTTTGCAGCAATGGGTTGATAGTTCGGGCGAGGTGTAAATCGTTTTATTAAACAAAACGCAAAACCGTTCTGTTTGCGTCGCGTCTGTACTGCATTATGTTATGTTGGAAGTATGAAAACTTTGTTGCGAGTACAAGATACACATACAAGATACATATTGGTGATCGTGTTACATATATTACCACAAATGTATATATATATATATATATATATATATATATATATATATATATATATATATATATATATATATATATATATATATATATACATTTGTGGTAATATATGTCAAAAAGACGTTTGACGTTTAACGTAAAAGTCGCATTCGCGTAATGTTTGGACAAACATTTATCAACAGAAATTTGTAGGTCGTTGTTCAGACACCAGTCGGAAAAAGAGTCGATCGATGCTTGCAGGACATAACAATCACCAAAACACCTCACAGGAAAAAAAAGTCTAAGATCGTCCGCATACAATAAACATTCAGATTCCCTTACTACAGTAGTAACGTCATTGAAAAATAGAGAAAACAGCAAGGGTCCAAGGTTACTACCCTGTGGCACGCCTGAACAACTCACGAATTCCCTAGATGTCATACAATCAACTTTGACGCGATATCGACGATTGGTGAGGTAAGATTCGAACCACTCCACTAAAGAGGCAGAGAATCCAAGACGAGCAAGCTTCGCCAACAACAAGCGATGATTCACCCGATCAAAGGCAGCCTTAAGGTCGGTATAGATGACATCCATCTGGGCTCCCGAAGCGAATGCAGCATGGCAGTGAGATACAAACTCCACCAAATTGGTGGTCACACTGCGGCGAGGGAAGAACCCGTGTTGGCGTGTTGATATCAGCGAGCGGCAACAGTTCAAGAGCGAGTTCTGGACGACGACTTCAAAAACCTTAGCACCTGCAGGCAAAGTAGTAATGCCACGGTAGTTTTCCACTAAGCTCTTATCCCCCTTTTTATGCACAGGAAACATGTAGGACGATTTCCATGCTGCTGGAAACATACGCTGATTGAGCGAGAGTGTGAAGATACGAGCCAGAGGTCCGGCCAAAACTCCGCTGCATTTGGCCAGAACTGCGGTTGGAATACCATCAGGTCCAGGGTTGTAGGATGGTTTGACCTGCTTGAGCGCCTTTAGCACAGAATCTCTGGAGATGTTTATGTCACGCACATTAACATCGACAGCGTCGGAGGGCACGTTGTTGAGAGCAGCATCCAATGAGAAGCCAGGAGCTTCAGTGGCAAACGAACTCATGAAACGATCAGCAAATAAATTGCAGGTTTCCTCTTTGGTACACGAAGTTGTTCCATTAAAGGAAACTATAGCTGGCAGGGAGCTGTTTTTCCGTTTTGTGTCGACATACCTCCAAAATTTTTTCGGTTTTCTTCTTAAGCTGAACTGTATACGGATCAAAAAACGAGAGTGAAGTTGTCTATTATAGCTTCGGTATACATTGTGTGCAGCGATGAACCGCAATCTCGATTGTTGTGTTCCACTGTTTTGATAAAACCGATAGCAGGAAGATTTGTTTCGTTTTAAGCGGCGTAATTGAGCATTACCCCACGGTGGACCCTGTCGTGGACGTTTTATAGGGCAACAGGCAGATAAATGTTCCGCAAATTTCCGATTGAACATATCGAGTGCATGGTTTACGTCCGGGTTTCCATCAAGGAATGACCAGTCAGAAGATTGCAGTAGATCATTTAGAATCGAAAAGTTAGTGTTGTAAGTGTTGTTAGTGTAGTGTAATCAGTTTAGAATCGAGTACTCGCAAATGTGAGGCGACAGCTATGAGAACCCCACCACCTTTGGTTTTCCTACTATTTCTGTCATTGCGGTCCTTTCTGAAGACGTTATAATGGTCCGGAAACAACTGTGCCGAGTTAATAGAGGAGTCCAACCATGTTTCAGTCAGGATAATGACGTCGTAATGAGTAGTAGAAACATAATCGAATACCTCATGACATTTAGTTTTTAGTCCTCTTACATTTTGATATAAAAATAACAAATCGTCAGTATTATTTAAGGAGGCAACCCCTGCAGGAATGACATGACCGTCGTGCGTTTGTGTGAGTGTAGGATCTGTACTGTAGCAATAGTGCTGCTGATGTTGCGTAGTGTTGGGTTCACGTTCGTTAAGTGGCCTGCACGAGATGCCGTTACTACAGACTGCTTCAGTGGTGGTAAAGTTGTTTGTTGTTGGAGGAACAATCATCAGGTGAGTGCGTAAATTATCAACAAAAGTTGTTTCGGCGTTATTTGGCTCATATGCGGTGTTCAGCTGATTAGCGTGCGTGCGAGTGTGCGTGATGTGTGTGAATTGTTTATCGGTGTTGATAATTAGTGGGTTTGCGGTGTGGGTGAAGTGCGTGGAGTGTGTGCTGAAAGTATTGTGTGATCCAACAGCTGTGGTGATCGAATATCCTGCGCTGTAGATAGGGTTGTAGGTGTTGAAAGTCTCATTGGCGGTAGACGAAAATTTGCACCTGGTTGTTGAGCTCGGTAGTCGACAAATTCACGCACCGATAGACCAAGCGGCCAAGTATCGGGGGAAAGAGCCCTTTCACGTTGAGTAAGAGGCACTAACACCTTAAAGGATAGAAATGAGAGTGTTGCTGTGTTTGTGCCTTCTCGTATAAGGCAATATGCAGTGACATCCTCAATGGACAAAGCATGTTTGACCATTTGCACAATTTGGTCACTGGATGTATCTGGAGCGAGCCGGGAAATATACAATGCGCACTTTTGCACCGTAGACTGAGCGGGGACTATTTTGATCGGAAATGTAGTTGTATCTTTGTTTGTGCCTGTGATCATGGGTGCTCGATTTTTGCGATACATATCATCGATCGGCTTATTATGTTGGTTCTGGTTGTTATTGATTTGGGTGTTGATGGGTCTGGCGCCAAATGTAAACAACGTACGGTTGTCAGTAGCGACTTCCGAGAACAAACGTTTTGACTGATTTATGCGACGAATTTTAGCAGGCGGGTGGCTACTTCGTGGAGTTTTTAGATCGAGCTGGCTCATCCGTGCAAACCCAGTTTTAATTTCATTAGTCAATGGCTCCATAACGGTCTTGATGCTTTCGGCGACTGTTGTTATTGCCGCCTGGAAGCCAGATTGCATGGCTGCGTCTTTTACGAACTTGGTGCGCGGATTCATAAATACGTTGTTGCAGCCAATACAGCACCAGTGTAATTGTTTATATTCCGCAATGCGCAGGAACAGATCAGCAGGAACCGACGTGCAGCGCTGGTGAAATGGAGAGTCGCACAGGCAGCAGCTGATAGATGCCTCCACAATTTCCATAGTGCAGGCGTTGCAAATACGGGCCATTCTACGGGAGCGGTGCAGGTTTTCGTTGCAGCAATAAGAGCGATGGCGGTTAGGACGCGCGAACTCAAATGCGATCCGAAAAACGAAATTTACGCGAATTTTATTGTCAGCAGAGATAAAAGCACTATTGAACGGTAATGGAACGGTGTTCTAAAATACTGTGATTATACAGAAACCGGAAAATAGTGTGATAAACAGCGCGATTTTCAAGAAAATATACGGAGCGAAACGCGAATGCGACTTTTACGTTAAACGTCAAACGTCTTTTTGACATATATTACCACAAATGTATATATATATATATATATATATATATATATATATATATATATATATATATATATATATATATATATATATATATATATATATATATATATATATATACATTTGTGGTAATATATGTCAAAAAGACGTTTGACGTTTAACGTAAAAGTCGCATTCGCGTTTCGCTCCGTATATTTTCTTGAAAATCGCGCTGTTTATCACACTATTTTCCGGTTTCTGTATAATCACAGTATTTTAGAACACCGTTCCATTACCGTTCAATAGTGCTTTTATCTCTGCTGACAATAAAATTCGCGTAAATTTCGTTTTTCGGATCGCATTTGAGTTCGCGCGTCCTAACCGCCATCGCTCTTATTGCTGCAACGAAAACCTGCACCGCTCCCGTAGAATGGCCCGTATTTGCAACGCCTGCACTATGGAAATTGTGGAGGCATCTATCAGCTGCTGCCTGTGCGACTCTCCATTTCACCAGCGCTGCACGTCGGTTCCTGCTGATCTGTTCCTGCGCATTGCGGAATATAAACAATTACACTGGTGCTGTATTGGCTGCAACAACGTATTTATGAATCCGCGCACCAAGTTCGTAAAAGACGCAGCCATGCAATCTGGCTTCCAGGCGGCAATAACAACAGTCGCCGAAAGCATCAAGACCGTTATGGAGCCATTGACTAATGAAATTAAAACTGGGTTTGCACGGATGAGCCAGCTCGATCTAAAAACTCCACGAAGTAGCCACCCGCCTGCTAAAATTCGTCGCATAAATCAGTCAAAACGTTTGTTCTCGGAAGTCGCTACTGACAACCGTACGTTGTTTACATTTGGCGCCAGACCCATCAACACCCAAATCAATAACAACCAGAACCAACATAATAAGCCGATCGATGATATGTATCGCAAAAATCGAGCACCCATGATCACAGGCACAAACAAAGATACAACTACATTTCCGATCAAAATAGTCCCCGCTCAGTCTACGGTGCAAAAGTGCGCATTGTATATTTCCCGGCTCGCTCCAGATACATCCAGTGACCAAATTGTGCAAATGGTCAAACATGCTTTGTCCATTGAGGATGTCACTGCATATTGCCTTATACGAGAAGGCACAAACACAGCAACACTCTCATTTCTATCCTTTAAGGTGTTAGTGCCTCTTACTCAACGTGAAAGGGCTCTTTCCCCCGATACTTGGCCGCTTGGTCTATCGGTGCGTGAATTTGTCGACTACCGAGCTCAACAACCAGGTGCAAATTTTCGTCTACCGCCAATGAGACTTTCAACACCTACAACCCTATCTACAGCGCAGGATATTCGATCACCACAGCTGTTGGATCACACAATACTTTCAGCACACACTCCACGCACTTCACCCACACCGCAAACCCACTAATTATCAACACCGATAAACAATTCACACACATCACGCACACTCGCACGCACGCTAATCAGCTGAACACCGCATATGAGCCAAATAACGCCGAAACAACTTTTGTTGATAATTTACGCACTCACCTGATGATTGTTCCTCCAACAACAAACAACTTTACCACCACTGAAGCAGTCTGTAGTAACGGCATCTCGTGCAGGCCACTTAACGAACGTGAACCCAACACTACGCAACATCAGCAGCACTATTGCTACAGTACAGATCCTACACTCACACAAACGCACGACGGTCATGTCATTCCTGCAGGGGTTGCCTCCTTAAATAATACTGACGATTTGTTATTTTTATATCAAAATGTAAGAGGACTAAAAACTAAATGTCATGAGGTATTCGATTATGTTTCTACTACTCATTACGACGTCATTATCCTGACTGAAACATGGTTGGACTCCTCTATTAACTCGGCACAGTTGTTTCCGGACCATTATAACGTCTTCAGAAAGGACCGCAATGACAGAAATAGTAGGAAAACCAAAGGTGGTGGGGTTCTCATAGCTGTCGCCTCACATTTGCGAGTACTCGATTCTAAACTGATTACACTACACTAACAACACTTACAACACTAACTTTTCGATTCTAAATGATCTACTGCAATCTTCTGACTGGTCATTCCTTGATGGAAACCCGGACGTAAACCATGCACTCGATATGTTCAATCGGAAATTTGCGGAACATTTATCTGCCTGTTGCCCTATAAAACGTCCACGACAGGGTCCACCGTGGGGTAATGCTCAATTACGCCGCTTAAAACGAAACAAATCTTCCTGCTATCGGTTTTATCAAAACAGTGGAACACAACAATCGAGATTGCGGTTCATCGCTGCACACAATGTATACCGAAGCTATAATAGACAACTTCACTCTCGTTTTTTGATCCGTATACAGTTCAGCTTAAGAAGAAAACCGAAAAAATTTTGGAGGTATGTCGACACAAAACGGAAAAACAGCTCCCTGCCAGCTATAGTTTCCTTTAATGGAACAACTTCGTGTACCAAAGAGGAAACCTGCAATTTATTTGCTGATCGTTTCATGAGTTCGTTTGCCACTGAAGCTCCTGGCTTCTCATTGGATGCTGCTCTCAACAACGTGCCCTCCGACGCTGTCGATGTTAATGTGCGTGACATAAACATCTCCAGAGATTCTGTGCTAAAGGCGCTCAAGCAGGTCAAACCATCCTACAACCCTGGACCTGATGGTATTCCAACCGCAGTTCTGGCCAAATGCAGCGGAGTTTTGGCCGGACCTCTGGCTCGTATCTTCACACTCTCGCTCAATCAGCGTATGTTTCCAGCAGCATGGAAATCGTCCTACATGTTTCCTGTGCATAAAAAGGGGGATAAGAGCTTAGTGGAAAACTACCGTGGCATTACTACTTTGCCTGCAGGTGCTAAGGTTTTTGAAGTCGTCGTCCAGAACTCGCTCTTGAACTGTTGCCGCTCGCTGATATCAACACGCCAACACGGGTTCTTCCCTCGCCGCAGTGTGACCACCAATTTGGTGGAGTTTGTATCTCACTGCCATGCTGCATTCGCTTCGGGAGCCCAGATGGATGTCATCTATACCGACCTTAAGGCTGCCTTTGATCGGGTGAATCATCGCTTGTTGTTGGCGAAGCTTGCTCGTCTTGGATTCTCTGCCTCTTTAGTGGAGTGGTTCGAATCTTACCTCACCAATCGTCGATATCGCGTCAAAGTTGATTGTATGACATCTAGGGAATTCGTGAGTTGTTCAGGCGTGCCACAGGGTAGTAACCTTGGACCCTTGCTGTTTTCTCTATTTTTCAATGACGTTACTACTGTAGTAAGGGAATCTGAATGTTTATTGTATGCGGACGATCTTAGACTTTTTTTTCCTGTGAGGTGTTTTGGTGATTGTTATGTCCTGCAAGCATCGATCGACTCTTTTTCCGACTGGTGTCTGAACAACGACCTACAAATTTCTGTTGATAAATGTTTGTCCATGTCGTTTCACCGTTCTAATTGTCCAATAGTGTTTAACTACTGCATCTCCGGTACACAATTACAACGACACAGTGCAGTAAAAGACTTAGGAGTTACTCTTGACCGTAAACTTGACTTTCATGTGCATCATAACGAAATTATTGATAGAGCGAACAGAATGCTAGGATTTATACGCAGGCAGTCGAGAGAATTCTCCGACCCACATTGTCTTGTCGCACTCTACAAATCACTAGTCAGATCCATCTTAGAATACTCCTCAGTAGTTTGGTGCCCATCGTCGTCGTTATGGTCGAACAAGATTGAGTCAGTGCAGAAAAAATTCACCCGTTTGGTCTTACGGTTCACACCCTGGCGTAACGTAGCAGCGAGACCTAGTTATCATGCCCGGTGTTTAATTTTTGGACTCGAATCTCTCGCTACTCGTCGCGAAACGGCGCAAATATTGTTCATGAAAAAAATCATCCTAGGAGAGATAGATTCACCGGACCTTTTAGCTAGAGTTAATTTCCACGTACCTGCTCGTATTTTAAGAAACTTTAGGCTACTAAGAGTTGACCAAACTAGACGTGCATATAGCGATAATGAACCTTTGACTGCGATGGCTATCAGATTTAATGCACATTATGACTCTTTTGACTGGAATTCCCTAATTTAACCTGTTTTTCTTGCTGTGATACTCTGTGTTATTTATTTTGTGCTGATGTTACATTGTACCGTGATGCTTTATATTATTATAAGTTTAGTTTATAAGATCAGTGATAAGGCCAATTATGGCCAATCACTTAACATTTACAAATAAACAAATAAACAAATAAACTGTATATATATATATATATATATATATATATATATATATATATATATATATATATATATATATATATATATATATATATATAAGTACTTAATACTTTGCAAGTTCTTGTAACAACGGTTTGTAACAAAAAAACATTTGTGATTTTATGTATCAATCCTGACTGATTCAAAATATAACTAATCTGGTCCATATTTCGAATGCAACACCTTTTAAGTTGTCATTCTAGTTATACAGTGTGACCTGTGAAAAGCTGTTCGGGTTGAAAAGAGGTACGTCGAACAAATAAGTTTGACACATCCGCTCTAAATACTACAAACAACAACACGATTTCACAGCACGGTGTGTGTATGTGAATTATTTTTGAAATTAAATTACAGGGACACTAGGTCACGCAAGGCTAGAGCAAAAGGGTTGACCAGTTCATAGTGTCGTATTAGTTGTCGCGAGTGCGGTGTGTTATTTTGTTTGCTGTTCGCCATCTCGATAAACGTGGAGATTTTCTCGGAATAACCCTCGGAAGTTGTTTGCTTAATGAGAATGTGTGCACCCTTGACGGAGCGGGAATATACCTATTTCCCGACACACTCGCACGTGTCCATCGGAGCATGAAGCAAACGATTGCACAAACTAGGCTGTGCTTTACCTGTGCTTCGGTGGGCCGGTTATGTGGGGTTTTGTAAACAGATTACAGCGCGTAAGCGGCCTGATTATCACATCTGTCCGGAAGCTTTAGATCTTGCTGCACACCGGTCAGGAGGTTGGGTAAGATTATGTACGGCACAGGGCTCTGCTCTCGCTTTGCGAATGTACAAAGCGGGAAAACTTTGTGAAAACAATTTAACCTTCAAACCGTGCTCGGCCGTTGATCTATCCTGTGGCGATTGTTTTTCGGAAGGCATTTTGTGGACCCCATTCTACATCCGCATAGGTGCCGGCTTTGCGAGAACAAATGAGCACGAAGGTGAAACCGGTGGATGACCCATTCTCCTGCACACATATCTGCAGATACGTCACCCAATTTAATCCCGGCACCCCGTTGGTAGCGAAACGATGAACCTTTCCAGCCAGCGGGAGGTTTAGTCCAAAAAATAAAGGAAACCTCTTGAGCCATCCTCTCGAGAAGACACTAAACAAAACACGAAGAACCCATTAACGAGTATCCAATTTTCTTGCTCGCCTTACCGCCCCGGTATACACGCTTGAAGGACTTCCGAAGAAGTAACTGGACCGGAAGAAAAGCACCACCTCGGTGTGTGTGTTCGAGTCCGTGTGGATGAGAGAAGGATGAGCGGTTCAAGCGGTTAGGCCTTTTGTCACTGTTTTGACGATGTTCGGGACGGCCGCTGGTGGTTCGGTGCGCTTGGTGAAGCGGTTTGAAGCGAAACTGAAGCAACATTCCGACACACTACCTACACACGGGTGTCGTCGATCGGGTTACGTACTAAGCTAGCACCAATCCCAGTCACAAATCCCGCACAAAGGGATAGGCATCGATTGCCATCTGTGAAGTGTGGTGCATTTTCTCATCGAATAGTGTATGTGGTGCTTTTGCTCCTCTTCCTTTACCGCCGTTTCTAATGAGGGAACACCAACAGACAACCGACCGGGCTGGCTGGGTGATAGTGAAGGGAAAACCCTTTTTCGGGCCGGTGAGCATTTAGGACGAGTTTGATGATTATTGTTTTCGTTTGCCATTATCCCAATAGCGTTGGACTGATTTGTGTAATTATTTGTTGAAGCATACGGTACGTGTGGGAGGGATGAAAAATCCGAGCAATAATGTAGGATTGTTTTGCTTTGCGCGCTCTATGTGTTTGTTCGGTCATGTGGTATGGTGTGTGGGGGAAATGTTCATCCGAGGTCCTGGTAGTGTAAAGTCTGTGCAAAATACCACCCTAGAGAGTGTGTGGAAATGTAGTTTTTTTTTTCGCATATGTTTACTGACAGCACACAGCTTCAGCAACCGAGCTCAAAGCAAACCGGATGTGCTCAGTTTGAAATTGAACATCGAGCTCTGGGGTAGCGCAAAAGGGAAATCTCTCCGAGCTCATTCTTTTTGCAGCTGTTTGGCCGTGTGCAATTATTGTGAGCTTTTTTCTCTCTCCCCGACACCAGCTTCCACTGCGATTGTGGAAGCGCCTTTCGCTAACGAGCTCTCATTTGCAGGCAGTGACCGTAAAACATTCGCCATTATTTATGAGCGCTGGTCTTTTGATGGCCGTTCTGTGCAGCGAGCGAAGGAAGTGTTGCCGACTAGCTGCAAGAAAGTTCTAAAGGTACGCATATTAACCTTTTGTATGTGGGCTTTAATCGTACGTGTATGTTGAGAAGTGTGTTTTGCCGGCATCCTTTCTTAAGAAAAACTGGCCTCAATTTCTGTTCGTTGTTGGTTGTAATGTTCAAACACTGCAACATATTTCACTTTGCGAAGAGTTTATCGTGCCGTTCATGTTACGAAGGGAACGGTTTATGGATGCGTACGTATTTGTTGCCATAGAGATCATTGCGTAAGGCTACATTTCCCTTCTTTGGTTGGTGGTGGGGTACCTTTATGCATTAAAAATATGCTCACAGTTTGTGGCTGTCATAAAATCCCATGGCCCTTTCCGCTGGTTTGCTTTCCCATTCACGATTCCAACAAAACGGGGGAATATCAGCAGCATGCATTAGGGCTTAGCTTAACCGCATTTGCGGTAGGAAGCGAGATGCATCCGAAGCGTTTTGTAATGTGTAGGCCTTTGCTTGGTGGCGCGTGTTTTGGCCTGCCATTTTCAATCACTTATTCAAATCTCATTTTATCTGCTCATCTGCTGTGAGCGTACGCCGATGTGTTGGCTTCTACTTTATGGACGACTATGCTGGCTTTTTTTTTGGTTTGGTTTGTGTTGCATAAATTCTGTATCCTATATACGTACACATTCACGCGCACATGCAAGCTAAAGCTGCTGTTCCGGTGCCTCGCTTCGCGAGATTTTTTTTATGCGCCGCCCCAAAATTACTTTACTCATCCGTTCACCGGAGGGACAGAGACATGTCGCTTGGGTGTTAAACCCATTACACGCAAACTCATCAGTGTAACGAGATTCTGGTCCGCACAGAAGGGTGGCGGTTTCATTTTTGCATTTTTCGTAGCAAAGCAAAACAACCACCGCGACAAACTTTTTACGCGATGACTTCCACGCACTGGGCATATACACGAATGTGCACATACGTGAAAAAAAAAAAAACCTTATCGTTGTTTTGTTGCGCTGCTGGTGCGCGTCCCTCGCAGTATCGTTTTGCTCTCGCCAAATGGTGGCGCATAAAAAAGGACGAGCAGGAAGTGGCTTTGCGCAGGAAGTAAAAGCATCGAAACGAACTCATGAGATCGTCGTACGATCGTACACCCATGAGAATGGGAGATTTTACTGTCAGTTCGGACCGAGTTGAGTTTGGAGAAAATAATCGAATAAGAAGAAGAGTCAATTTTTTGTGCCAACTGTGCGTGGGGCACGGTTCAGGCTTTAGCATTCTGTTTGTGTGTGCTGCGGTGTGTATGTTTGTCATGATTTTCTAATGAAAATATTTTAAGTACTAATCCTTCCTTGAACTGTATTTTTTATGCGCTGCCAGTGGAACACATTTACATTTACAGCGCTATCGCTAGAAAAGGGGCACCGTGACGAAGCAGTAAAGCAGGAATAATGAAAACGAATGAGAATGATTTGATGCTAAGTGAACGAGTTTTATCGATCCGGCGATTGTCAATCGCTCGAGATCGTGCAGCAGGCGTGTTCGGCAGCAGTGCTGTGTATTTTGTTAAGAGCCGTTGTTACACTGTTTATGTTTCGTTGTACATTGAACCATCTTTGATTGATCGGTGAAGGTTTTTGGCTGGTTTATTGATTTTTATCTCCCTTCCGAGGAAGGAGCCACAGTATTCGTTTCTATCGTCCAATGCTGCTCGTTATTTTAGGGCAGTTTTGATTGATAGCCTCTTGTACACGGTGAGTTGGGCGCAGATTGATTGAGCACATCTCACCGTCCCCACTCGGAAGCTCCGTCACCCGGAAGCACTGGTAAAGGGTCACACCGTAGCGACCAGTGTCCCTAGTATATATATTGGTTCTTCATTTATTGAACAATTCTGACATCATTTATCAAGGCAGCTTCCGAGTTTAAATGGCCAATCGGTATGTCCGGCAGTATACCTCAATACGATAGCGATTGTTTGACACACGGTGACAGTGGAAATGCCAGTTCCGGGCAGCTGTGATGAATATTTCATCAAGCACAAGATGCACTTCATCGAGCGTAAAGCGCGTGTGTGGACCATGTGTGTAGACCAAGAGGGCTAACACGTGCGAGGCACAATCAACTGCATCCCCATATGTACCTTTGCTTGCTTTGGCAATGTTTGTACATACACACCGATGAGTTACGGAGCCTATGTTGTTTCATTAGGATGTGATTTTGCTGCTGCAAGAAGATCGGCACAGTCTGTTCCAAGCAACCGTCAGGCAATAAACCATGGCACTAACTGCCCTTTCGATGCGTCCCATCAACGTAACGGTAGCCTAATCAAAGTTTTTCGTCTTCACCCAGAATGATACCACGATATTGGATCGAAGATTTTACTCCAATTTTACTGCTTCACTCGTCGGTCCTGTCGCTGTGCTGTCGTCTGTAGCAAAATTGAAAAAGTTTTGATTGCATTCCACTCCCAGCATCAATGTGTCGCTGTGTGTGTGTGTGTGTGTGTGTGTGTGTGTGTGTGTGTGTGAGTGTGTAGCAAGTCTAATATGGCCTGAAGTACTCCCCCGTCCATTCTCTCCTTCGTTTGGGAATGCTCTTTGAATGTGTGGTTGATGACTTCTAGCGTGGTGAATTATGGTTTGGCTGGCTTTTGTGTGCCGTATCGCCATAAGGAGAATAGTCGCGGCTTTTTTTGTGACGCATTCTTCTCTTCAGCCTTGAACGCCGAAAGGGTGCACTTGACAGCGGTACTACATTTCGAGACTGACAATGAGATGAAATGTTGAATGGGGGGGAAAAATAAGCACTGAATACTCGGTTTGCTTTTCAAGTGAACCGGACCTGGTGGAGAACCTCTGTGCCCTTTCCATTAGCACATAACAAAGGGCAATATGTCAAGCGTCGTGATGTGCGAGCGGAAATTGTGCTCGGACCAACCTCCGTGACCGTGCGGTTAATTAAATCGATCGCTCTGCCGGTGTCGATCCTTGGCATGCACCAACCCGGCGGAGATGCATGATGCGGACCTCTTCGTGTGTGTCGGAAAAAACTGCAACGAATGGGGAATGTTAAGTGGCCGTTTGAAGATTGGAGGTCAGCTTGAATGACACATCAAGACACACACTCACATGCACTGGCACTGCATGTTTGACGTTGCATCCTGATGAAAGTGATCCGGAAAAAACGGAAAAGCGGGTGAGTTGTTTTTCCTGCAATCTACGAGTGTTGCTCAAGTGGTGTAGATGATGCAACCGGTATCATTTATTACGGTCACATTTCGCCGCCATTCGACGTTAGCATACCAATGATGTTTGTAATGAAAGTACGTCATAGAAAGCTTACTGCAAGAGACCGTGTTGCCGTAAAAGCTTTGAAAGCGTTTAAAAAAATGTAGTTAATACAAAAGCTTTTCAAAAGTTCATCATTCAGAAAAGAAAACAAACTGCACTCAGCACAAAGAACAACGTCTTACGAACACTTAGCAGATTTGATTGCAAAAAGGTGCGCCTTTGTGGGTAACTATTTCGCCATTTGTGAGTTTTACGGATCGGCAATGTTTTTTTTGCCCCAAAATGGAATGCTTTCTGTCGGCAAAATGTGTTTTTCTTTCCACTTTCGAATGGTAGCAAAAGAACGCTCGCACCCGACGAATGTATTGAAAGAAATGCGCCGGCAAACGAAAAACTCCATAAGACAATAATAAGATACTCGAAACAACATTGCGGGCCGACCCCCCCCGCTCCAAGGGCGATGCAGCATAGCTCACAAAAGGATTCGTCAAATGCACGGAAAGCCTTTTTGGGAAGGCACGCGAGCTTTTTCCGGCAGCGACGTTCGATTTTCCCATTTCTTTCAGCTTTTGTGTGTGTGAGTGTGTTGGTGTGCCAATTTTCCTTTTCGGGAGCTCATTTCTTGTTCTTTATTGGTTTTCTTTGCAAAAAGGGCTTTTTTTGTAGTGAAGGAATCGGTGAAAGGGAACGTTCTTCTTTTGGAATGTGCAAGCGGCAGAATAGGTTTCGAACTGATTTGGTGCCGTTTGGTGTGCTGGTGGTGTGGCGATGGGGCAAAGAAAAACAATTTTCTTTTACCACGCTCCTTCCGCACGGCTGGCAGTGGTGGTCCGCTTCGCATCTCGGAACGGAACGGAAACCCATTCAGCCATGTAAATTTAATTCCATGAAAATAGTCCACAAAGCGAGGATAGGGCAAGGGAAAAGATTGTGTGTGTGTGTGTGTGTGTGTGTGTGTGTGTGAGTTGAACCTCCAGCTGAAAAGCTCGATTGCATTTGTGTGTTTGTTTGAAGGTTTGCGAAACCGTCGCGCGGGATACAGCATCAGCCAGGGGGGAGGTATGCGATGTTTGGTGCAGCTACAGCACAACCGATAAATAATGCACCGAGCTGAAGGAAAGGGCTTCATCTCGGTCAATGCGAATGCAGTTCGTGGAATGAGCCGAGCGCTTGTTTGCCGTTTGGCCCCGAGTCGTCAGATTGGTTTGTTGCCTGCCTGGTTATTGTGCTGATCTTGTTGTGGTGACCTGCTTTTTACAGCCGTGCTTCGTTTGCAGTCACTTTGCTATTGCTCCTTACTATTTCTTTTCCAATGGGAAAATGGAAAATGGCATTATCAGGAAGGGTTTCTTTCATTATCTCTCTTTTTCTCCCTCTCTCTCTCTCTCTCTCTCTCTCTCTCATTCTCTCTCTCTGTCTCTTTCTTTCTTTGTACCTCTCTCGATTTTTGAAACCGGTATAGGAAAAAAAGCATTTTCCTTAACTGGTGTACCGATTGCCTACGGCAAGCTGGGGAATATAATGAAACGCTGTCGTTTGTATGGTGTAGAATAAAAAGAAAACACGCGATTGAATCGTGTTTGCTTGCAGGCAGCAACTTGCCTTTAAAATTTTACAGCACCGACAGCAAGAGCACCGGTTTGCCGTTGCTCGTCGACAGTGCCGCATCAAAAGCAATTTCATGCCAAGCTTGCCGCGTGCAAGACAGTGAATAGGAAAAAAAAAACATTTCCTTTGCTTATCGGAAATGATTGGAAAATGGAAAATATACGTGCTATGGCGATAAGCCATGGTTTGGTGGCGTGAAGCATAGCAAGCGAAGAGAGATAGAATTGGAATCGCTTGAGAAAAGCCGATAGGGAATGCGGAAACCGTAAGCGTAACGTAAGGATAAGCTAATCAATATGAAAATGCAAAACACGAAATTGTGAGGTTTAAATCGCAAAGGCGGCTGTGTATATGTGTATACAAGACAACACTGCCGTCCTTTGCTGGTGGCTAATTTTATTTATTGAAATTGAGTTGCATTTTTAAGCACGATTTGCATGGCTGGGCAAATGCTGAAATTGCTTCGAGCTCGATAGGATTGTTTATTGAACCACAAAAAGAGAGAGAGAGAGAGAGAGGCAGGGAGATAGATATGGAATAATAAATAAATTAAAGCAGCGTTCGTATTGTGCAGTAGTTTCAGAAGAAGCGAAATGGCTATAGATCGATTTTAAATAAATTACGGCGATGTTATGTTGTTTCTCCTCTTTTCGCTATAAAAATTCACAACAATCATACATAAAAGTTATTGTAGTTGTGTATCAATAATTGCGTATTCATATCATAGCATGAAAATGATACAAATGTTAAACTACGGAACTTGTTTGAAATTGTGTCCATCAAAATCCGTAATTAAAAGGCTTAATTGAACGACATTACTTCTATACTTTTACTTAAAAAAAAGAATCCTAAAGTAATGCTTCAAATAATAAAAGTGGGTTCGATTCATTCATTAGTTTTTTTTGTTGTTGAACATTTAACTTTGAATAACTTGAGAGGTGTTTTGTGCTTTGTGTAACCAGATCGGTTTTATTCAGTCGACCAAACCAGATCGATGTTGTGGTAGTGCCGAGCTAATAAAAGCACACACTCGAAAACACTCGAAGATGAAGCTCAAGTAAATGAGCTTCAAACATTGCAACGGGATTGGTCCAATCCGTTCGATAGTTTACAGATTTGCGAAACTTTTTTGTCGTTGCTGTTTTTACACAGTGTCGATGTAATATAGTTTTTACTATACCGTTCGTTGCTGCACATTGTCCCGTAAACAAAAATCAAATTAAAGCTCCACCCCATATGCTCAGGAAAGATTATCCTCGGCTTTAGTGAATGCATTTTTGTTATCTATCGAAGTAGCTTTGGCCTGGGTATTGAGTGTGTTGCTATGAAAGGGCTGAAGCTAATGTGGTTGGGGCTGTGGCTAGAGAGTTGCTGTGCGGCCTGCTCTGTTGTATCGATGACAATAGCTGGTAGCACTGGGTGTGAAGGGCAAAGAAAGTGCTACTTGCAATGAGCTGACCACCGAAAGGCTAAGTGTACCATTGGGTGTGTTCATCGACGCATGTGATGCTGATGGCGAACCATAGCGAAGCAACGTGGTACGACGAAAAACCGAGGAAAACTCATCACATCCGTTCGATTACGGTTGGGCGGCAGGGGGCGGACGATCGAACTCGATGTGATAACATCCACAGGAAACAGAGCTGTCCCGAGATACTGTGCACAGGCTGCTATACGCTCCGATAAGTCGTACCTAATTTGATTAAAGACTTGAAAATGAAAAGATAATTGCTTTGTTTGAAAGTCAGTAGAACTGGAACGTTCAGAGCAGGGGCGCATAGGCGCACATCCATGATATCAAAGGCACCGATGCCTGTACATCCAGGGCTACATCAACTGATCGCACTCACTTCGCAAACCATCCTACTCAACTATCTCCGTCTGTATTCGGGTTGCGTTTATGGTTACTTCCGCCTGGCAAAGAATGGCGCACAGCACGGAGAGCAGACGTTCCTGGCGCGCCAGTTCCTACACTATTCCTATCCCGTTCCAATGGTGCTATCAATCAACAACGCTCTGGCCGCTGGTCGTGAGATGATGTGTTGAAGACGAGCAGCAAAACTCGGAATTACCCACGAGCTCCGATAGTGCCCGTGTGGTGTGCTCAAATTGCAATTTGTTACAGAAAATTAACATCGCATCGTGCACCCTTGACGGTTTGCGTCGTCCGCGTGTGTCGTCTGGTGGTGCGTACACGTGCGTCATCGGTGCTTTGGAACGTTCACGGGAAAAAAGCGCGAACACCACGTTGCTGCTACCACTGTCCGCTGGTGATGATGATGATGATTAGTGGTAGCCATCAGCTGCACTTGTTTGGGTTAAGCTTGTTCCGAAGTGACGCTAGCCCGTGACAACTTATCTCTCGGTAGAGCTAATTTTCTATCCACCTCCACTCTCCTCCGTGTGTGTTTGTGGGTGCATGTGCGCATGTAAAAAGCCAAAAAGTCTATATATATATCGCCGGACGGCTTTTTGGGCGGGGATTTTTGGTAAGATGCTGGAAGGCTGGTGCGGTTTTCTTTCTGGTTCTGCTTTTTTTTTGTTTTTGCTTTTGTATTCCGACCGATGGCTAATTCCAACCGCAAGGTGCCGTTTGACGCAAACGAACACCTCATCAGTGCGGCTATTCTCCATCCGCCGAGCATCCGCCTCGGGGTGATTTATCACACCTGAACGAGCACCCGATTGTGTCCGCCCGCAAAAGTCCGGGGTGCGGAGGCAGCGAAGGTGTCAAAGTGTTTGATTATCTTTTCAACTGACTGGTTAGTGACGTCGTGCTTTTCGGGGAGGCTTCGGTTGCGCTTCCTGGCCTGCTTGTTGGCGTGCAGCAGTGCAGGACACCGGGAGTCGACGGCACGGCCCGCGGCATAGGGAGCAATTAGTTGACGTACTTCGACCTCGACCTGCGTCGACTGTCTCAAGTGGGGCACGAGTGAGTGTTTGTTTCTCAAGATGCGTGTCACTGCAGGTCGATTGTGACGATGGAGCTGTTATTGCCATCAGGCGCTAGAAAGAAGAGTTGGTAACTCAAGCAAGCCATAGCCAGCAGGTGCCGTTAGCATACAGAGAAAAGGAGTGCGGGCTGAGAAACCAGTGATTGTAATTTATCATGCAGACGGTGGGTTTCCCCACCCTACACATATTCTTTATAGTTTCCAATCGTTGCTGTGCCAACATTCTTGTATGGGCCGTTGGAAGCCTTTTTTCCAGACTGTGCGTCTGACAGTTTCACCTCTGTTTCGACCTTACTTCCTTCCCGGTAATTTCCGGTGGCGGTGGTTTGCTTGGTGGCTCGATGGCTAATGATCATGCATCAACGTCACGTTTGCTCGTTCGCTACCTTCCTTATCGTAACTAATGCAAAAGCCATAATTAAAAGAGCGCCTCGGATGTGTATCAAAAGTGGCACGATAAGATTCTAATTGTCGTCAACTGGATGATTGGTGGGGAGGGTTGCCTTTTTTTCTGACTGCCGCTTGACGGACGTTTTGTTTCGGGCTAATTGTGTAAAACGATACCGATTTAAGTTTTCTGCAGAAAGAGAGAGGCTTTGTTTGAGTGACGTAAGTGTGTAGTAAAATTTACAACAATGAAATATTAGTGTTAGAATAAGAAAGATAATTTCCAGCATAACAATCCTCAGAAATACAAAAAAATATATAAAAGGGAATATTGTATTTGTCAACGACCATTTATAGTCTTCAAAGCAAATAAACCACAAGAACTATCACCATTCGATTCCTTTGGCCACTACCAGCATAATTTAAGTAGGTCAACGATCATAAATTGCTTATTTCTGGCGCCATCCGAGATGGTAAGACAACATCTAGACCCTTTACTTACCAGCAGCCCATCAGTATCACGCTCCACCGGCCTTTTGCTACGTGAAGCTCAAGAACGTCTATTGCGGAGGGTAAGAAAATTCATTGATGACTAGCGTGCGCCATAATGTCTAGACATTTGACGCCTGCCAATGTGCTGTAGCGTTGGTGACACGAGATGACACGCTTTACTTTCCATTTGGGAAGCCTTTCAGCAGCAGCAGCAGATTCTGTTTTCCTTACCAATGGAACGTTTGAAGGGCATCGCCATCGTTCGGTCTTGCATGAGGGAAGCGATCTGCAAAGAAGAGAGGAAGAGAGAACACTACCCGAAAAACATAACAACATGTTGTTCCGATTGTTTGTTTTTATTCTGGCCTCGCGATACACAGTTAGGCTGGCCGAACTTTTCCTTTCCATAAAGCGGATTAGAGTGTGTTTTTTTCTGACCTAGTTTATCTGTGTTACTGTTGTTTTTTTTGTACCAGGTGGCCAATAAGAACCAGCAGCAGAGATTGGGAACGTTACGTTAGGGAAATACTTCCTTTAAATGACCACCAGGGTACGTCGGTGGCTTACGACGTTGGGATTATTTTTCCAGCGCGTGGGACACCCATTAGGTAGACATTTTAGTACAGATGGTGAAACTTTGTTCTTTTTTATTTGCCGCACACCACTACGCGGGGTAACAAGATTATGGTTTATTTTCCGTTATCAACCTTATACCTTACTTTGCCAAGAACAAGGCCAAATAAATGATGAAGCAAAATATGTACTTAATCTTCACTCGCACCGGACCGGACGGGAAGTTTTAAGTAAAAAAGCGTTTGTTTGAAGTTCAAGCTTTTCTGTTACTGCAGCCCGAAGCCCGAAGGGCAAGCAACATGGTAACGACTTTGAAATGCAAACGCATTCGTTAGTTTCCAACTGGAGTCCGTGGATGGGGTGTTTTGTGTGTTACTGTTGTTGGCTTTGGTGCTGTTGTTGTTGCTGTGTTTCAGCTGTTCGCTTCCTT
This sequence comes from Anopheles coluzzii, assembly GCF_943734685.1. Classification (NCBI taxonomy): domain Eukaryota; kingdom Metazoa; phylum Arthropoda; class Insecta; order Diptera; family Culicidae; genus Anopheles; species Anopheles coluzzii. Next base: position 38,297,573 of record NC_064670.1, on the reverse strand, counting down.
CCACTGGTGTGGCGAGACAAATGTAGCATAAACATAAATGAATAACAAAAACCATACCACCCAACGCCCCACCGGTACGGGCCGGAACAGCGTTAGGAGTGTTCGGGAAGTGCACGACGGGGTCAGCATTCACACGGGACGGGCAGTTCGCAGGAAAAAGTATGGAATAAAATCTACATATTTTGATTAAAATACATTCTACCAAAAAGTCATCCCCCCAACCTCGCCTGCGAGCGCAACGGGCAGCACAACTCGTCGAAGGTCGGCGGAGAAAGTTGTGCCGGAGCCCCCCCCCCCCCCCTTCCCCCCGTTTGTTTGTAGAGCGGAAGGCGCCTCGCAACCGCCTACCCACCGAAGAAGCTCAATTTCGGTCAAACAAACTTATTTCGTATGCAATCGTATACAGCAAGTTTTTGCGTCATTGCCATCGCAATGGATTACTAAAGTGGGTGGATGGATGCTTTTTTCCGCTCGAGTCTAAAGTCCGCCTCGCGAAGTAAATGAGGCGGGCGGAACGCTCGGGATGGGTGAGCGCGCAATTGGTGGTAGGAAAAGTTAGTCCTGCTCGAGCTTTGGTGATGCATCTGGCTTAAGCATGGATCGGTGTCGTGCTCTTTACCGGAAGGATCCTGAGAGCGATTGCTTTGTTGTGTTGGTTACGTGTATTGGAGCGACCTACACTGAGGCCAGCGGAGCAGCGACAGTTCACTGACTGTGCAAGGACAGTAATAAATAAGCGAACGTAATTCAATTGAAGCAATGGTACGAAACACAGCCGAGCGTCCTTTACAGACAGACGGAAAGCACCGTAAGCGGACAAGTGAAGCCAAACTTTCTGTGTGTCTGCCGGGTTGCGGAGATTGGATTGAAACTGACAAAAAAGATTTCTCACGCTCGGTGGGGGAGCAGTTTTCCACGTTTGTTCGTTTTCCTTTGGCATGGTGTGTGCTAAATAGCGTTACCGCATCCGCCATCGGTAATGAGCGTTTGGTTGGTGTGTTTGAATGTTTGGTCGGTTGGAATTGTTTAACTGAAAGAAAATTTGCACAAACCAGGAATGCGTTTCTGGAACGGAACAACGAACTTTTCTCGGTCAAATTTCTAGACAGTATGCTTGGCCTTGTGTAATGAATTGTGGATGATTATTACGATTTCGGGAGAAAACAATATTAATGTTTTTTTGGTAACAATTTTACCATACAAGCAATTATAATGTTTTTGTGTAATATTGGAATTGTATTGAAGTATGAACCTGGTTGACGAATGCTCTCTTTTATGTCAAAATCTATGTTCGTAGTATGCAAGCTCTACAATTGAAATACATTTCTACTGCATGCTCTGCATTATGTTAAGCATATTTATCCAGAATTCATTGAAATGTAAGCGTGAAGCTTCGAGGAGGAAATTGCCATGGGAAAAACGGTAAAGACCACCCTACCCTCCCTTATATCGCACTCTAGCTTGTTCGCTCTAGGGCAAAAGGGCACCGTCATTAACCTGTCGTATGTTGAGCAGCTGCCCTCGATTTAACACCCCATCCCAGGCAGACACGATTTATCAACACATAAACTGTCAAAAGTCAGCCAACAGTCGTTTAGCTTTTAAAAGACACCATTTTTCGAGCAGCAATGTCTTGTACCGTGCGCCTCAGTCCGCAGCAGGGAAGGCAAGGGAAGGTCTCATGTAAGACAACACCCCATAATCTTAATTAAACGTCCTTCCTCCGGCATGGTGCGAGTTTGCCCGCGAGGCGCAAGGAAAGCCCGATGAAAAATCGCCACTTTGACCTGTGACTGTGACTGAAAATTGGGATGGAGCGAGTGCTTTCGTAAGTATTTTATGTCTAGTAGATGATGTTGCTTTCGGTCCAACACCGTGGAGTTGAGCAGTCGGAACGGGAAATTTGCTGATGTCTTGTAGCAAAAAAAAAAAAAAGAAAAAAATCGCTCCAAACGTTACATGACACCAGCGCAAATTGTCTTTCTTCCAATAATCGTTAAATCGTCAGAGGTCGTAATTAGAGAGTGCCATGCGCATGGTTTCTCCTTTGGTTCGCCGTCCTCCCATACACGTGGAATACGAATCCGTGCGATGGGCTGATCCGAACACGGGCCCTCGAACACGAATCAACATGACGCGAGTCCTGAGCACTGTCGGCTAAAAGTTGGGTTATAAAAAATCACTTTCCACTTCGCAACACGCTCGCTGACTGTGCTCCGAGTTGCGGTGAGAGAACGTTAGCGCGTGAATTGGCAGGGCCAGCATGTACCAAGCGGAGGAGGATCGTAGACAATTAAACTTTCACCGGGAATAATCTTTACCATTAACATAATGCAGTCGTACTTCCGGCTTTGGTGACTTTTGCCAGCGCTCGTGGAAAGTGTCGTTGTACTGTGGAGTATTGCCGGCGGAAACGTCCCACTCTCGAATGTTGCGATGCTGTAGTTCGGTACAGACAGCAGTATCAACAGAAGCAAGAACCGCAGCGTCATTATTGTTGCATAATTTATGCTGCTGGCAGTGCTATCTGCATAGCAGGCAGGTAGCTGACTCCACGATCTGCCCTATACTGACTGGTCTTCATAGTAATAATGCGGAGTAATGTTCTAGCACAAGATACGTTTGATGCCTGAAGTTAAATAATTTTGAAAGTTACTTACGTAAAAAACAAAACGCTCGAAGGATAAAACAAAACGAAAGAAACATTTTTAAATGAGAATGAAATATTTCACAAAATTTGTGAGAACAGTTTCAAAAGTCGGACGAGTTGTATTTCATACCCTACCCTCCAGGGAAGTAGCATTCGTGCTGAAATACGTGTGACGTTCGTTTTACGTATGAGAATCTTCATACCCACAGAAGGGAGGTTCCATGAGAAGGAACCGTAAGGGACACGCTGACTATGAGGAAAGATCGACATTTTTCATTCTTAGCAAACTATTTCCGTTTTTCTACTTTAAATTCCCATCCGTGTAGCGAGGGGCAAGACATTCACTGGATGCTTTCTGTTCTGTACCGCGGCTGCAATAAAGTTAAGACACGAACGCAAGCGTTGGAATGCTCATTTTCCAAAGCAAAAACCAAAGCGTAAGAGTTGTGCGGGCATGTCTACGTGAAGCTCTGCGTGTGTGTGTAGGTGTATGTGTGGTGGGCGGTGGGAAAAGTTATCGGCAAAAAGTGGGACACCAAATTCGGTACGTGATTATTTGCATTCTACTCACAGCAGTGGCAGCTTGGTTGAAGATTTTCCCGGTGTGTTTTTTTGTTGTTTCTGTTGCTTGTTCGTTATTTTCCTTTCCTGTATGTGTGTAGTTTTGCCTGACGCCTGCGGGTGAAAATGGGGAAAAAGTAAGATTTAATAAGTAAAAACCCTCGCGCGCACGTCGTGGCGCATCGCCGTAACCTCCCGCAAAGGGCCTCAATAATTGTGCGCTTAAGTTTTGCGAGGAGGAAAAGCAGCCTCGTACGACAGTTTAACGGGATTGCTGCGGAACATAACACACGAGGAAAAGGAAACTTTTTAATATCTGCAAGCTACAGAGCAGTGCAGTCTCTGTAGTAGAGAGTGGGCTTGGCCGTACTCTTCCTTCTCCCTAAAAGTTCTAACGATTTCCGGACTATTAAAAGTCACCAGCAATGTAAGCGGATTCGAGGAACGTATCAGTGTGGGGTGCAGGAATTGAAGGGCAGCACAGGAAGGCGAATGTAAAAGAGCGCAGGGCAATGGTGTGGGAGGAAAACAAGATTTATTTGGCTGACATTAGAAACTTTAAACATTTACATCAATCTCGTTCGACTTTTATAAGCATTTCCGGTCAATAAACGGGGAGGGTAGCTTTCGCGCGAGAATTCAAAGCGAGTAACATAGCACACAGTGAACAAAATTAATCTTCCTGGTTTCTGTAGGGAGATGAAGGTGGAACCCTTGAAGAAATGGACGTTAGAGTGATTGTCAATGTAAATGATTTTTTATTAAATTTAAGCAGAAGTTGAAACTAAAGTTGAAGTTTGTGTGAAGACAATTCCTTCTTGTTTTGCGTAAGAACAGTGCATTTTGTGTATTTTATTATGCATTCTTCACCTTCAGGTTTTCACCTTTCATCTTTTAATGATTCCCCAAACTCAAGCCCAAATTTCTAAAACCTTTTTGGTCATATGTAAAACTACCTTCTCAATTTATCTATGCATAAGACAATAATGATGATAATTAGAAATCATCCGATAACGAGCAAAACGAATTAAATTAATTTAACATGAGGACCAGCTAGAATTAATTCATGAAGTTGCCTACGAATTTAATAAGTAAGATAAATTATGAGTGCCACTAGCTGAGTTAAAGTAGCGTATAATATTGTCATTACTTGGCTAGAATGTTGAACTAAAATCGCACGCTTGAGTAATATTTACGTTAAATTAGACTAACAAGAAGCTTCCGACCGTATAATGAAAAGGCTAAACAGCCAAAATAAAATGTAAATATCCGTTCAACATTTTAGTATTGAAGCGTCGGATAGTTTTAGAAATTTGTATTTCAACTTGAATGAAAAATGAATTTTCCATTCCTGAGATGAGAACAAGCACGGATTTTATCGCTCTTGAAACACGGCTAAAGTGGAAGGGACAGACAGCTGCTCAGCTGTTGTCTATGCAAATTGTTTACATATTCGTTCTTGGAAACGTTGTGCTGTTGGGGAACGTTTCGTCAGAACACACTGTTGTCTTCAGCACCCGTGGCCGCCTCCCAATGTCCGATTGCATTGTAATCGCCCGTCTGATCTTTTACTAACGGTGCTGCACCTGGCCCACCAAAACCAAACTCACCACTGTGACCCACTCGGCTAGGGGTTTTTTTTATCAAGAAACGAATTTTTGTCGCCTCCGGTTTTGTTTTTTGCTTGCTGGTTTGCTAGCTTAACAAACATTTTCAAAACTAACTACCTGCAGGTAACAACGAGGCGAAAGAACGGCGAACAGGCTATAGCAAATCTGCTCTATCTGCGACATGTTGCGAGCACGAAATTGTGCGCTGAAACAATAAGCTTACAGCGGATTTGGGTTTTTCTCGGGTTTGGTCTCCCGCGCGCGCACACACACACGCTTCCCCCGAGCAGCCCGGGTTGACCCAATGCCATCGCCAGCCTGATACGTGGGTGGGAGTATGGCTGGCAGCTAGCACCACACACGGGTGACATGATAGTATAAAAATGTTAGCGTAAAGTCGTTTCCGTTGTGTCATGCATCCTGTTCATCTCGCTGCCGGGTTGCGATGCCGCGGTTGTGGCATTTATTGCTGCAAAAAACAAAGAGCACAAGGAATGCAAAACTACCTGATGTGGAAAGTTGAATACTTCTATTTCTGCAAAAGAGAAGCAAAAAAGCGAGAGCACACAAAACGAACCTAACGGCTACACGGGGTGTTTTGGTGTTTTGTTGCTCCTGAGCGCGTGCCTTTTGCATTATCAGGTTTGTTACACTCGCACCCACCGGTGCGATCGTATTGCAGCAAAGCGAGGACAACTTTTGGTAAACGGAATAGCGGGAATGTTGAAAATGAAAATACTTGGCGAGGCTGGTTTGGGTTGTTGCTATTTTTTTCAGCTAGTTAGCAAAATTCACGGGAGCTTTTTTACGCTTGAAAAGATGAGGAGTCGGAGTGACAATATTTTATTCGAAATAGAATGAAACAGAAGTATTAAAAAAGTGTGATCGTCCGTTTTTTGCCCTATTTCATTGCTTTAAATTCATTCGCACGGAAGCACGGGCGAAATGTTGGACACGAAATGTAGTCATACAGTGGGAGCGATGCTCCATATCAGCAGAATCGTATCGACGTGTGACCGGTTTCCCAGTTGGCATGCCTATGTATTCGCCCACCACCATGCCGTTACGGTCTCGGGCGTATGGGCCATGCACTTTATCAAACCACCAGTTTGATACGTTGACAGATGACAGTTGACGGTCGAGCCTGGGTGTGCGAAGATATGACGGAAACTGTCAAAGAAATAGACTAATGGATCCAACGAATTCTGCGCTGCTGGACCGCCAACGTTGGGGATAGTTTTTTTTGTGTGTTTTTGCACCGGCACACAAAACCGGAATCCAAGCAAAAAGGCTTCAAAGGCAAATTTGAAGCTCGGAAGTGCAAACCTATTGATTGATTACTTTTCAAACGCGTCGACAAACTTGCGAACGCACACCCGCATCATCAATAAAACGCTTGCCGTATGTCCTATCCGACCGGTTTGGACACTTACTGCAGCTGGGTTGAAAAAAATAGAGAGAGATACAGCACAGTGTCATGAAAACGAAAAAGGTATCCGAATTTGCAAATGAATCCGTACACAACGCGCTGGCTTCCAAACGCGAAGGGATAAAATGCCACAAACAGTTCGTTAGCTGTGGTCGAAATTTGATTAATCAGCGCATCGGTGGCAGTATTACCACGATGCGCACTTCCCAAGCTGGCGGTTCCATCAAATTGAAACCGAACCTTGGCTAGGAGAGAATTAAAAAGAACACTTAAAAAAACAGCAACCAATAGCACATCCCAATTGACAGTGCGTCACGTGGGAATGTAATTACGAGTTGCGAATTTGTATGCATAAATTGGCGCTACCCTTGTAATGGTTTTCCTATGAATGTGAATGATGTATGTGTTATTGGGCTGAAATTGGCCCGGTTATCGAGTGAGGTCATTCTCGGGCGGGGCTAAATTAAAACGCACACACGCATGCTGCGTGCGGAATGCTTCATCAGCATTCGGCGTTTCCGGCGAGGACGTGTGCAAATGTACCGAGAAATGCAATAATCGAGTTAACTGCCTGCACTTACACTGCGTATGCTGCGCCCGGAAAATGTTTTCCACGGGTAGATCGAACTTCGCAACTCGTAACGAGATGAACAATCGCATGTTCGACAAAAGCGGGTTAAGCTAGTAGAAAAGTTGTCTAAAACCGAACCCTGTGATCCCAGCGTGCACATGGTTCTCGTTTTGCAAACGAGCACACAGTTTGCAGCCATGGGGAAGTGATAAGAAGTTGAAATGCTTGTGAACGATAGCTGGGATGTTTTTTTTTCTTCTGTTCCGGTCCAGGCCTCAGCGTAGATCCTTTCGCATCGTTACCTTCACGCTCTGTGGCGTTTGACGGTGAAAAGGGTTTTTTGAGCGGTGTGGGTTACGTGAGTGTGTATGTGTGAGTGGGATGTCGTAGTCAACTCGACTATCTTACAAATTGACGGGTCGTCGATAGGAAGAGCACGATGAGAGCATTGTGGGAAGGAAGTGAGCAAGGATGAATTTGAAATTCAGATTTTTTAAAACTTCTTCACTGACAGTGCCCCACCTTTCAGAGTGGAAATAAAGCGGGTTCAAGTAGTGAGAAGCAGACAATGCCGAAACGCGATAGAACAAGACAAGAGAATACCGTTTCTCGTGTAGCATGCTCGGCGGGTAAAAGTTTTCCGGTTCCGGAATTTGTAAACAAATGTTACTACGGGCAAAAGTGCAAATCGGTCGAACGACATGGAAATTGGAACGGTGCTCCCTTCCCGATTGTTGTTCGGGTGGATTCTTGGGGGGATCGTCGGCAGAAGTGTTTCTTCTTTATTTTATTTCTGCATACAAAATCAAACGAGCATTGCTGTAGGTCACGAGGATAAAGCAGAGGTCATGGGGATGTCGATACAAAGCCAACAAAGTGTGCTTCACGCATGCATAGAACATATCGATCGTATGTTCGTGAGCGTGTTCTATTCGAACAAGGTCGTCACATTATAGCCTATATTTAATGCATATCAAATCAAGCAACATATGTGTTGAGCTCAACATACCGCAGGTGTTAATTGTGGAATGCTTTAAAGTTTCTCCACATTGCGCATAAATAATCCAAGCGAACTCGTATAAATCTCGCCCCGTAATTGTCTTCATTCCGTGCGGGATGTGCTTCAATAGGAAAGGAGTTGAACTGGTTCAAGTTTTGCCACGAACTATCTGTAACGATATGGAAAAGGTGTATCTTAATTCGAATCAGCAAAAACTTTCACATGCCCGTTGCTTGAAGTAGGTGTTTCTTGGATCCTTTCTGGAATTATCAAGGACTGTATGTGTGCGTGCTTATGTGTATGCTCGAAGCCAATTCATGTACGAAAACTATTTCCGGACTATGGTGTTTTAGGTGGTTTGTACGGAATCAGGCTGTTGCTGGATGGGAAAGGAAAGTATGCGGCACGATTGAAGCAATTTATCTGCTCTGAAACATTCCGTGCATTTGGGCGATAATGTTCATGTAACGTTTGATCGGTGTGTGCGTTAGGACGATTGAAGAATAGTTCCCGCGTGAGACAGCTCAGAATTGGATTTGATTTTGGAATATACTATCCTTTTACATGCAACATGTTATGTGAAGAAAGATAGATATTTTGAAATGATATGAACGACAAGCTGTTCTAACAACACATCTGTTGGAAAACGTTAGTTTCCCGTGTAAAAAGGTGAGAGAATTAAATTCTTTAGGCTACTTCAACGCAGTGCCAAAAAATTAGTGTTTTTTTATTCTCTCTCTTATAATCGTTTGTACACTTGCTCGCTTTTGTCGTTAAGGGCTGATTTCTCGGTTTTTCTCCCTTTTTATATGTTTTGAAACCGGATCAAAACATCGCCTGGTCTGACAGATGTTGGAACCTTACAAATGTTTCCAACAACATCATTTACAAAAAAAAAAAAAATCGCAACTTCGATGACGCAGTAGTCCTTGTTTATCATTTCAAAAGTCAATCATGAAAACAGTACACACAAAAAAAAGAATGTTCCATTAATCTTCCTTCGCTTGGCAGCAAAAAGGGAAGCATTTTTCATTCCTTTCATTACAGCAATCAATTATTTCTTTTCCCAACAAAAATCGTATTGAACAACTTTTTTTTAGCCCCGCCACCTTTACACACTCATCTGTTAACACCTTCGACAGGCGGACAGGCGTGATTGTGTTGAGCACTTTTTTTTTTGCTTCCTTACTTTGTGTATATCCCTTGTCTTTTATATTTCATTTAAAATCCAATACTGCTCGCTGCTAATGAGAATTGAAACAAGCACGACCCCACACCAAATTGACCCTAATGCAGGGGACGCAAGAAACCCGGACGAGCGTACGCAAGCAAGCATGCAATGCCACGAACCGTACGCAAACGAGCGAGAAAATCAAATTAAAATCTGAAAGCTTTTTTTTCCTCCCCTTCCGCCCAGATTCTCCTATCCTTCATTCGGGGGCGTTGAAGCTGGGTGGGTGTGACTGGAGAAGGTGTCACTTTTATTTTATTTTTCCCGAACCTTTTGGCCCGCATTTGCAGGTCACTTTGGGAGGTTTTTTTTCTGTCCCTGTATGTGGTGTTGCTATTTCATTGGTCAACTGCTACGACAGCGGAAAATAAAACAAAAAATCTGCCGGTAAACATACAATCTCGGATAGGCAAAACCACGATGCGGGACCGAGTGTCCGGTTTTTCCGGACGCAGGAGGCTGGAGAATCGGGCTGAAAGAATTGGATGGCAAAATTATGACCTTATCTTTCGCGTGTACGCATCCGCCTGTAACCAACCGCCGTGCAATGATGTGGGCTTTTGGGTGGTTTTGGGGTGGGCGGTAGCGTTCCGTCCCTTTTTGTTACGCTTCGTTTCGAGCCGGCTGCAAATTGGAACAATCGGGTAGCCCCGGGGCTACAAAATCAATATCGCTTGCCGAAGCAAAGACCGACCTTCAAAGACAATGTGGAGCAGCAAAAACCGGCAAAATGAACAGTGAAGAATGCGTGGCCGAGTCTGAAACAAAATTACTCAATTAATTACTATTGCTTTTAAAATTCCATATTTTTCTTTTTGCAAGTTTGTTCGCAAATTATACCCATTCTGCTTTGCCCAACCGTACGATCGATCGATCGATCGGATGCGAACGTGTTTTGGCGACGACTATTTACAAGAGAAATGGGTTTCTAACACAAATGCGTACTGCCTGTTTTCTTAATACTTGCCTCGTATGTGGAAAGGAAATTACTTAATCCACCCCTTAATCCTCGCCAGCACCAGCATTGCGAACAATCTGCTTAACGATTGTAATAACAATTATTTCTCACTCGGCAGCCTCGTACGTCTTGTGCACGTAGCACAGTGCAGAAGAAGGAACGCTCTCGAGCGAAGGGTTTTTCGAAGGCGACTCGTTAACAATCGTTGCCCCGTTGCCAACCCTGGTACACCCTCGACCGCCCTAAAACGGTTGGTTTGGGTTGGTAATATTATCACCCAGCAGCAGAACTGTGGGTGTCACCCGGCAAACCCATTGCAAAAAGGGCAACCTACCAGCATCCGAACGGCGTGGCCTCCGGGCCGCTATGGAAGTAGGAAAGGTCTGCCGCAGACACAGAAGCGTATCTTCGGCAATGGTGAAATTACAGAACGAATAGTGCTCCGTTGTCTGTCTGGTTCGCGTGTGTGTGTGTGTGCTGGCTGGGTGGCTGAAAGCATAATTTGATGTTGTCGTTTTTGGGTTTTTGTTTTTGGTTCGATCGCTGCTTTTGAAGCAATCTCTGAAGGCGTTAAATTATGTACGGAGCAGAGTCAGAGTTGGCGTTTTAATTAATTGCGCCAATGGCTCTGCGAAGAGTGTGACGGGTTATGGTGTGTGCTGTGAAATGTCATGTATCTCAAGCGTGGTGCAAAAGGGCAACGAATCGAATGCAGCAATGTTCAGCATCGGTGTTACAAATTGGTGCAAGTGAAATGAGATCGTTTATATTTAACCTTTACAAATAAATTTTATGAATTACGATATGGTATGGAATAACCTCATTTACAGCTTTTAGCACTAAGTGCACTATACCTTAGCAGAGCAGCGATGTAATAACAATCTCCATCAAGTGGATGCAACGAGTTTTTTAAATAGATTCAAAATTCTCTTTGCTGGTATGCATCTTTAAATTGAATGGATATTCCCCTCCAACTCCATCTCGTCCGTTTGACCGCTTACGATACTTTAATTTGAACGATCGACCTTTCCCTTCGCATCAGATGGTGCTTTTCCTTCTTTTTTCTTCGACACGCTCATTTTCCCATTCGATCCTGGGTACATTTTCTCACTCCGCGCGCACATACACGATCGCCCGCACCGTGCTTCGTTTCGTATCGTACGAAAGAATTTACTCACTTCCACTAGAAGGGAGAGGAATCTGATTACATCATCAGTTTTCTGCCACCGTTCCATCCGTCGCCGGGCAAACGGTTACGGTCACCCGTACTTCCTTTCGCACTGGTCCTTCTTCATCGCCCCCTCATCACTCCGGATTGTAGCCACCCGATGCGATTTGTTTGTGTAGTAACCATAAAATGTTGTGTTTGCGATTACCAGCCACCGAGTAAGGCAACACCACAAAATATCGTCAAAAGTTCTTGCCGGCAATATCTTCTTCCCCAAACCCTGTGGACCCTAGAATATCATTCCCGAGGAAGCCCGAGAATGCTTGAGATTGAAAAATTTCGCCAATTTGTATCATCATTTCGTTTTGGGGGCTGCTACTGCTGCTGATGCTGCCTGTGCGGTGCTTAAACACGTATCCACGGAGGAACTGGAGGGTGTTTCGCTCTGTGTATCGCTGTTTGTTGACGGTTGTGTTTGGTGCAGCGAAGCTGAGGTTTTATGCATGCCAAGGTTTATGCAAGGGGAGCTAGCATCCACACTCCTCCCGGTCACTCGTGTTCCTCCTATATTTATATCTCGCCCCTTAGCCATCTTCGCTCTGCCGGATGTCTTTTATCGATTTTGGGAAGCTTCACACACACACACATACTAGTTAGAGCAGCAGGAAGACAGTGAAAAAGGAAGGAAAGAAGGGCAAAGAAAGTTTCGTCCCTACAGCACACGGGAATACATCTCTGCTTGCATTGCTAATGTTGTACCGTCCCTGTGCACACACCGTCTCGTGTCATTTATGGTGCAGCGGGTGCAGTGCCGCTGTAGTGGTAATAGTGTGGCGGAAAATGTACTGGACATAAGCAAAATCAAGGACTTTTGGCTAGTGCCCAACATTGACGAACAACGGCGTTGTGCTCTATTTCCAGAACCGTTCGCGCATCCGCTCTCTAGTCGGTCGTCGGGAGTGATGGAATATAAAGTAGGGTTTTGCGGGTTTTTTTTCCTTTTTCCATCGTTGCTTAAGGGCAAGACTAGTTCTACACTCAAGTAGTTTGGTTTTCGAGTGGCGGTGGCATAGTGAAAGGAGGGTAAGAGGACGGGATAGCAAAAATAGGACAGCAGACATGCACTCGTTAAATATTTAGCCACTGCTTCTGGGGAATTAAATTTGCTTGCCTAGGCTTAACGTCGGCAAGCACAGGCATCGGGCCCCGATTGACGATTCGAGGAAGGGCGTGTGTTGCAGGTACACAGGAGGTTGAAAAATCAATAGCAAAAGACCTAGCAGAATGCTAATAAGTAAGGCCAACAAACAGAGATAGTTGAGTCTTTTATGACGCTGGTAGATTGCATTCATTATTATGAGAGCTTTCGTGGGTTTCGGGAAAGTTGCTCCAAAAATGAATGCTAGTGTGCTTGTGTCATGAAAATGGAAAATGATATTTCATATTTATCAGAGCACTGGAACTCAAGTGCTTTGCTTGTATGGTGCTTGTACGGTCATAAACTTTGATCGTTACAGCCCTTGCTGGGACTTGTATTTTCAGGACGATTGATAATTTAGAGCGAATCTTTTATTCTATCATGAAGAACGCTTCTAACAACACTTTTTTTATTTGCTTGTTATGCTGTTATTAAATCATTCTCTTCTCAGGAAACCGTCAGTACTTAAAACTGAGCTCAACTTTGGTTGTTAAAAACTAAGTCCTAACAAAAATAAACGCTTGTTCTTGAATCGTGGAACAATTTTAAAACAATTCACATTACATCATTATATTCCTTACTATGCACTACCCAATGTCCCACTTTTCTTTTACCTGCAAGAACATTCCTTCCACCTGTCAAAACATTCGTCCCACTCTTTGCAAGCTATTGCTTGACAACGCAAAAGTTGTATTTAAAAAATGGCAGCAAACTATTCAAACTAACTTCAACCGTACTTTTTCTTCTTTCTGGTAAATTTCTTTACAGATTACCCGCATTCGGATTGGTGAAAAGACGCGCTCGTCAGTGTGAAAAACTTCAACGTTTTGTTAAAAGAAAAACGACAACATTAAGCAGAAGAAAATCAACGAAACATCATAAATAGCACCACCGATCAGGCTGCGGTCCGGTTGTCTACAGTTTTGAACCAGCTGCAAAAAAATATTCGAACAATTTTCTTCATCTTTGTGTGCGAACTGTTTGCGGTGGAACGGTGGTGCGGACGACGGAAAACTTTGCGCCTGCCAAAAAAGCACCACAAACCAGACATCGGACTCGATTTCAGCATTGGTGGGCTATGCTGCGAAACGAAGAATCGAGTAAAATCACATAGACAAAAATTCTTGCTGCTTCGTGTGCCTTCATCGACATCTAAACGTGAAACAGTTCGTTAAATTCTACGGCTTTGTTTTGGAATCCATCTTTTGAACGCGTGAATGGGTTTTGTATTTTGAAATCGTTCATACCTTCGCAAACGGTGGACTACTAAAACAAAGTGTGTGGAATGTGGCTGGAAGTGTAATTCTCCAAGCGAAAGAACCGATCAGCAAAGAAAATCCCGCAACACGGCATCACAGCGCCTTTAGTATCCTCTTGTTGTCGTTTCGTAAGGATTTGTTTAAGGATGTTTTGCCGCTGTGCTTCCGTGGTTACGTTATTTTTCTTGAAAACTGGTGTTTCTTTGCTTTCACCGCTCGTATTGGTCAATTTCGGACGGTACAGGTTGTAAACTGTTTTTCGCCCTGACAAAAGTGACCACGAACAAAGCTCTGTAGAAAAAACTCGTTCAAAATGAAGTAAAAACATTTTTCTTCCGTTTTGTAGTACACATTTTCTAGTGATTGTTATTTTACCATTATTCTTCGATGGCTCTTTTTGTTCGCAGTTCAAACAATCTCGTCGTTAACTAAGCAGTAAACTAACCCACACGAGAGTGAGTGATATTGATCGTTGTTACGTGTACCACAGCTTAGCGTTTCGGGAGTGAAAAAAGGCGTAGTGTTCAAACAAATTTAACCCGTTGTAAAAGGAAGCACCCGAGCAAAATGGCTGCATTCGTCGCAAAGCAAATGGTCGGCAATAAGCTGAACGCAGTTAAAGGTAAGTTTTGAAAGCGTTTGCACAAATGTTGTACACTAATCACCGTTAATGTGGCACATTTTATGAAATGCTTCGAGCGCATGTGTGTGCTTGCCACCTTGCACCTCGAACGATTGTTGATAAACACCTTAATGGAGGACAGGCGCAGGCGATTGGTTTGGGAGCGGGAGCTTTTCGTATGGAAGAAAATTCAACCACATACACACATACACACACCCGCACAGGAATGGTTGGGCAGCACGCTCACGTGGCACCCGTCATTAGAATCTCATTTTTCTCCCTCATTGAAAGCAATATGTGCAGCATAAATCATCGTAAATAATGGTCTCATAAATTATTCATAATTCGGCGGATCCGAGCTGGTGGATCTTCCCGGCTTTTCTTTCCCGGGGACGCACTGGCAGTCGCAGCACTGTTTGTGGAAGTGTTTTCTGTGCGTTTGGTTTAAAGAAGAAACAAAACAAAAAAAGAAGCATGTTCCTGCGCGGATTGTCGTTTCATTATGGTGTGTTTTGTTTGTTTTTTTTTGTTGGCTGCTGCTGCATCGCATTGTTTCGCTCCATTTGGCAGCAGCGCGCAGTTAAACCACAACCGGCTCAACCGGAAAAATGGTTACCATGGAAAGAGGAGGAAGCGCCACGGCCAAAATGGAAGCATGCACAGTGGGTGGGTGGTACACATTGCTCTTTAATTAAAAATGCGCCACTTTCTTTCGCTATCGGCCGGTCGTAGCATTCCGGCAAACCGGAAGCAGCATGCTGGCAGCACCAGCGCGAAAGGTGATGAAGTGTGGTGTTATATATATTTGGGTGTGTATGTGTGTATCTGTGTAATGGTGCTAGGACTGTTCGTTCGATCTCGGTTCCGGTAATTACGCGAAGGAATGTGCGGTTGGAATGCTGCTAGCCATCGTTTACGTTCGCAGCATAAGTGTTTCGTTCTCATTGTTCTGAGACATACGTTTGATCGCTGGTAATGACTTTGGCAAACTGTTCACAAAAAGGGTAGAATTATTCTTTTTTCTTTCGATTATTTGAAATCATAATAAAACTACGTCAATACGTCTAGAGAGTCGCAGTTTCAATTTAAACAGTTTTGAAAATACTAAACATTGATACTAAGTACAAGTATCCTTAGAGAACATGTGGTTCGGCAATAGGTTCGAAGTTTCCTTCAGTCGCCTATTCCTAGAAAATAACAGCTACAAGGACTGAAAAAGCAATATCCTTTCAGTGCACTGCTCAATCAACGTCAGTCAAACAGTTTGGTACACTAGGCTGGTTTTATGTTACCAGAATGCACAATATCCTGCTGATCAAACGCAATGTAATTCAATATTCACCGGAAAATCAAGCCACTCGACGTGCATCGGATGTTGCATGTCGCTAGGGGGAAACTTCCATCACTGCGAAATGTAACAAAATTAAGCTACGATGTTAACGCTGACAATGACAGTTATTCAGTTCGCTTGACAACATCAACTAACAACACTCACAACGAAAGCATGTTCTAGTTGAAAATAGATTGCCTGTGATCGCACTCATGACACGATTTCAATGAAAATACAATTTTAGTGTGAAATATCGATGGAATTTCGTTTCGCTAAGGATTTTGTTCGCTCTAATTTTTCATTCCACTGAACGCATGTATTGAAAAACGATGAATACAGTGTAGAAAATGATGTGGAAATATTGCTCTTTGGAATTTTTCCTCATCACGCGATAAAACACCATTCGTTGCCGCCAACCAGAGCCGGGCGTAGGGTAGATAAGAAAATAAAAATAAAACAAAAACGTTTCACACAAACAAACCGTTTATTTAGCCGTCCGCACGTGGATGTGTTTTGGATGAAATTAACTTGCGAGCTGTGTTTTTCCACCCACCATAAGGGTGTTTTTCCCGCTCAGCTCGCTAAAACAAACGGTTTGCCAATATTACCTTCACACTGTGCCGAACCTTTGTTCGTTTTCGGGCCTGCTGTGGGTGCACTCTGAAGTGTTAGCGTCATGGTTTTTGTTGCTAACAATTCTACAAACAAAACAAAAAACCAACTGCTGAAAATATCGACAAACTTTACGAAGCACAGCGGTACAGCCATACATACATGTGGAGTGTATGGCAGCATAGGAAAAGAACAGCAACAGAGCGAACAAAAAACGGAGCGCCCGTTTCGGTCACTCGCTCGTTGGTGTGCTTTTTGCTTAGCCACTGCCGGACGCAGTGGGAAATCAGAAAGTTTTGTAAAATTCATGGAAATTTTCCTGTTCGATTGCGATGGCAGAAAGGATGGCAGGAAGGTTTGCTCACATGCTCGATGGTCTGAATGAAAAAAAAAAAAAATAGAAAAAAAACACCGGAAGAGGAGTATCCTTCCATTGTGTGAAGTGAGCGAGAGCCCGGTGTACGCATTCTACAGCGAGGAAACGAACCGTGGCTACTCACCGGCTGGCAGCGAGCGTGATGCAAAGTGGACATATTCAAAGTTTGTTCCTCGCAGCTCATGTGAGACATTTGGAAGTTTTTACGAGCTGTGTATTTTTTACGACCTTATTTATCCAGTTTTTGTTCGGTGAACGCAAAATCCCCGAACAGGATGGCTAATATTTCGGACATCGTGGAAACGTTGTTTTTTCAATATTTTTTTTGGGCGGGCTAGCTGAATTTCACAAACCGGTAATTTTTTGCTAGAAATGTTCAGTTTTTGCATTTTAGTTTTGAAATATTTCATGACAGTTATAAAATTGCTATAATAGTGCTTTTTGGCAATAATAAATGCTCTGTATTCGTTATTCACTCTTACACTCGAATAGAAAGTTGATATTGAAACTTCTTTTAGTGCCTATCGATTATGTTTCGTTTTGTGACAAAACGTGACATGTTATATGTTTTCAATTACTTTAAATGTGGTCAAATACGCCCTTTCTGTATGTGTAATGGAAATACTATCAGGAACAATATGTATTATTTTTAAACATAATTTGAAAGTGCCAATGTAGCCTAAATTGCAATCAATCATGGTTTTATTTTCACACCTTATACAAAAACAAATCCTAGAAAAAGGATCTCATTTTGACCACTCTAATGGCATATCACAGATGAACAGTATGAGCTTTGCAATACATACAACGAACATCTCAACCTATCTAGAATTTCCGCACCAAAGCTTCAATTCAGTCACGTTTCCGCGCCCAATCGACCACCAGTCTAGCCAAAGCATCATGTTTCCGTGCACCACGGCCGCCTGTGGTGTGCTCTGCGTTCCCGATTTCTGTGTCTTTCAGTGCTACGTTGGTTCTTTTGTTGTTAACCAACCCGAACGCAAATGGAATTTCGCGGCACTCTCGGCGGTGAACCGTCCCTATGCACATCGACTGCTACCCAGGAGGAGCCATTCGTTAGAAAACTTCATTAGAGTGGCTCTCTCCCAATGCGGTACATTCCAGCATCTTGCGGTCGTATCAAACGCCGAATCCGATAGTTGCATTATCGCCACTCGGTGCATGCTGCAATGGGGCGAATTAAATCACGATTCGGTCATTCCTCGTTGCATTGTTCTATGAGCGTTGAAATGCAATGGTGTGAAAGGATTTGTGTGTGCTTTTTTTGTTATCTGCTTTGGATATAAGTGATACCCACTCCTAAGGGTGGTAGAAAAGTGCTACTGCAGATTCCGTTCTCGCGGCAATGCGATTGAAACGCCAAGATTGAGTATGGAGGTGAATTTTAAATCGAACCAATCGAGCTTTAAATACGGATCGTACATGCATTTGTTTGCTCTACACTCGATGGAATATTGTATTATCTTTCGTCGATTGTTCAAAGTATTATTTTGATCAAACTTAAGATGTCAAATGTGTACTATAAGTAAAATCATCCATTTTGCTTTTGTTATACTTCTTTCTTGAACATATAAAACATTCTCCGTAAATGAGTTTCTCTACGGCTCTAGCTTAGCTCGAGTTTCTTCCGTGTAATTCTCTGAATAGACAGCTGCTTTTCAGTGTAAAAAGTGGCACAGTTGATCTGCACCCAATGTCAACAATTGTTTATTTTTGTGCTCGTACACCGCCAGCGTATTGTGCCGACATCCTAAAATGAAGTAAGCCATAGTGCGCCCGAGGCCTGTGAGGGTCCTGGGTAAAAGTAAATATTGCCCTTGGGGATTTTGTTACTTGACATTCGTGTGGGGGTTGCTGTCTCGATTCAAAATGCAAATAGGTCAAACTGATTAAGGGTTAAGGGTTAGGGGTAGGCTTATTGTGTTCACTGCACTGTTTATTTATCCTTTTGTTCAGCGAGGGGCACAATTTTACCAATAGCAGATCAGAACAACGTACTGTGCCTTTCGGACGTACTTTCGGATCTGTTGAATTAAAACTAAGTGATGGAAAGAGCTAAAATATTATATTTCTTCGTTTGTGGCATCACGACTTAGGCGCCTACGTTATGCCGGTCTATACAGACTTTCGAGCCTTATTAGTACCACGCGGTGGGATAGTCGGACTTCGGCTGAAATAATTTAAGTATATCATTTATGAATTGCGATAAAATTATTATTTTTGAAATTGGCGAAATTGTCCCTAAAAAACAGCGTATCAACGCTACATGTATAAAAGTTCAACAATTTTGAAAAATTCACCCTTTCTCCGCATAGTGTACCGTACCCCGACTGGTGCTGAACATGTCTGAAAATAGTTCATGTGCAAAAGCATTTGTAAGCTGTCGGCGAAATATGCACCGAGTTCGGGCATTGTTTCTCGCCACCATTAATTTCTAGAAAGAACATCTACACGTTCCACCGGGACCAGCCATTCCATCGCTGTGCCGTTAGTGGTAATGAATTCTCGGTATTGCACTATCGCACCTTCCCTGGTCTGTGTTGGGTTGAGGGGGAGAGAAAAATGGGGGATAAAATAGAAAGAAAAAACTTCACCATTGCGCCCAGATTTTGCTCGCATAATCCCAGCAGCTCGTTTTACTGTAAGCATGTGGTGCACACCAACCGGCGGCACTACCTATTGTTTTCAATTCCTTAGTTTATTAATCTTCGTTCGTGTCGCTTACGCGTCGGTGTCCGTGTGTTCTACCGTGCGCTCCCATAGGGTAGGATCTTAGGTCTTCCACCAGGACGTTGGGAGTGAGCCTTTTACGATGCCTTTCAGTCACGTCGCGGATGGAACCGGTGCCTGGGTGGAGAGGGCTACAAATCTTGCCCGCTCCTTGACCTAGATGAAAGTGGCACTCGTGAGCGCGCTAAGTGGAGGCAGGAAACACGAACACTAGCACCCTTTTCCTATTGTGGACGGGAAGTTTCTGCGCCACTTGCAATGGGTTGGTTGGTTGGAGGGGTTTAAAGGTTGTTGTACTATAACCAAGCGGGATCTTTTTTGAAAGCCCAAGAGTAACGCGTTACAAATGCACAGGCGCCGCGCCCGCTCTGGTGTGATGGTGTGTTACACCACTTTCCTCCAATGTCGTCGTTTTTGTTTTTCTCGTAGATAAGTTTCTTCAGATGCATTCGAACCTCGTCACCTTGCCCCGGTGGGAGAAAGCAATAGCACTAATGAAAGTTTTTGGGGTAACTGGGGACACTGTATCTGTACCACCACGTTGTGCCACCGTTTTGCTTTTACGTGCTTCGCGTAGTGAAGCAAAACGGTGCAAAATCTCGAAGAACAGTTCCGTGCTTACTATAAAACGCTGTCCTTGCTAATCTTAGAAAACGTTTCCGCCACAATTATGCTTTTGAAAAGGGGTGCTTTTCTTTGCTTGCTGCTACGCTATCGTTGCAAAGTGCTGGGTGTAATTGTAATTAAAATTCTAACCCTCTTTGCTCGTGCGCCATATTTCATGGACCAACGGGCTGAAGTTCATTGTAAGCACTGGAAATGTGCTGAACGGGAACGGGCGCAGAACCAGGTTGAAGCACACCACTCAGCGCCCTTAACTGTGTCAAACACGTCTGCATTGCGACGCATTTTTGTATACGCGAGGTAAATAACGCAGAGTTAAGTAAAATAACGCCCAGTCCCATTTTTATGCTGTCCATGAACAATGAAAGAAACGCACGGTGCTGAATCGAAGTTGTATTAGATTTGCTACCAGCCTCATTAGTGGATCATTAGCGTATTACTAAGCGCACCTGAGTGCACTAGAAACGCGTTTGTGCGTATTTGCAACATTTATTTTGCTCAGCTGGGACATTACAATTTTATCCTCTTTCACACACCATAAAACCTTTTGAGAAGGATTCGGTCTTTTACATTTTCACTCGTTCTCTGTTTATATATGTGTGTGTGCGTGTGTGTGGATGAGTAAAGGGAAATAATTTTTAAAGGAACCGTTTTCAAGATCACAAAATGGTGGCCTAAGAGCAAATGGAAGCACACGGTGAAGCAATGCTATTCATAACGCGTTCGCATGCGAAGCAATCATTACGGTTTCGGTGGGACTTTTGAAGGGTGGCTTAGTAACAGGCGCCAGTTCCTTTTATTCTTTCGCTGTCAGTCTTTTGGTTCAGCAAAAAAGAAGAGAAAACAGCCCGTGGCCCGGTAAAGAGAAGGGCAAACGAGCTTTTATTTCAATGTGAATTTATTTATTTACAACGGCTAAGCAGTCGTCTTTATGCAATGCTTAAGAGACCTCTCCACAGTGCATCGTTTCTGTGCCGGTACAGAGCGGTATACAATGGCGGACTGTTGGGTCGGGAACCATACTTTTATACAGATGTTACATATACATACAACCACCGACGGGCATCGGACTTTGAAGGGGGTCGGTTCATGTGTGGTTTCTAGCGATCGCCTTACTTTAGCTACACTGTAAAGATAGAACGCAACATCTTGATGGGAGAACACTTCGGGCCATTCCCAGTACCTTGAAAAGTTTGGCACCAATCCCTGCGCTAGTAAGGTTATATGCTCATCTTTATCCCTCCCTAGGAAAACACAACAATTTTCCTCCCCAGTTCGGCGGCAGCAAGCTTTACTTCAATCCACTTTGGGCACCCTCCCATTCCCCCTTTCCCGTTGTTAGTAGGTGTGCAAGTACGCGCTCAAAGACGGTACGCTGCATTCGCTGCTAAATCCAATTCAAACATCATCAAGACTTATGCGCAGAAAGCATATACATGTCTGAAGATATCCCGGGCGGCTATGCGAGGAGCGAAAGCATGGTCCTTAAAATCTTCACAGCAGCCCCCGAAGGGTTCTACGACTATGGAAAGGGGAAGCCAATGCCAAACGGTAGCCACCCACCCTATTCCCTTCCTCTCTATACCCATTCATGGGGGCAAAGCTAGCGTAAATGCACTGTGTGCTGGTGGAGTCCACAGTAAGTGGAGACGGTTGAAATGTTCCATTTATTCTTCGTCTCACAGCACGGGAAAGTGGGCGAAGGCGCGGGTTCGACTAGTCGCGAATTTATACGAATTGTTGTGCTCTTAGTGGTGCTGTTCCCGCGAAACATTCGCCCCGAAATTGATGGTAGTTTGCCTGACGGTGAGGCGCACATTCGCGCATTCCCCCTGGTCGGCGGTCCTCGTGCATTCCCAGGCAAAAGGGCAATCTCTGTGGGAAATTTATTTGCAAATTCAATTTATACGATCGAAATGGAGCTCACCGGGGATTGGGAAGGGAGTATGAACGGTTTCACTCGCGGGAATGGTTGTGTTATCTTGCCCCGGGTTAAAGTAAACAGTCACCATGCGCACAGATGGAGAGCTTTCAATGCTGCTGAGTGTGCGCGTTTTCGGCTGCTTTATTTGAAGCGCAAGTGCGCAATCAAACGGCGAACTGTCTGGTTGCCAAGATGGAGCCAACCGATGTAGAATTAATTTGAGCTCCGCAATATTGTAGTAAGTGCGTTTTATTGACACTTTAGTTTTGCGTCACGCGTCTTTCTCGGAAACGCAGCTTTTGTGCGTTAGTTTGGGTGAGTCAGCGAACGTGCGTGGCTACATTTGATCTCATTGGCAAGGTCTCGCAACCGGTAGCAACTGTGACAAGTCATTGTTAACGCGAATGAGTTGCGGATTTGGTCCCCCTACCACAAGACTTTATTTTCGAGTCGTCTTTCTTTCCCTCTCGTTCTCTATCTCTTTAGCTCAATTTCTATCGGCATTGGTCAATTGTAGCCCTTGCTTGTGTCAATGTTTGATTAGTGTCTGCGTATCATCTTCAGCTGGCCAATACTTGACCTGGCTCAATGAGATCGGGTTGCAGACGAACTCGTCTGCTCCAAGCCAACACACACCGCCGGCCCAGTGAGTAAGCAAACGTTGAATCGCTGATCGTGGGGTTTACCGCACGAGGCTTTGCATTAATCAAACGACGTTATTGGAGTATTGTCGGACTCATCAAACAAGCAAAAACGTAGCTCGGTTGATACTAGGATAAAATGGACAACAACAACAAAAAATATCTAGCCAGCCACTGTACGCGTCACCCATACGGATGTTGGTGTTGTTTGATCGTGCTCTAGTGTGCGTGATTGTTTACCAACCTGTCATATTCCAGTTGGCGTGGTTCAAGAGATTCGCTCCCTCCACTCTACTCATCGTAGCATTACAGAGCGCGAGCGATGGATAGGGTTTGCTTAACCGAGACGAGATCCATCATTTGATAATTTAGCATATTTTTTCGTGCACCCAGTTTTGCTTAAAAAAAGACAATCCCTCTCTGCCATCTATCTGTAGACAAATGGCAGTATGATGAGTTGTGGCTGGATTTGATTTCACCTTGCAAAAAGCTTGTTTTAATGAGCGGAATCCCCGAAATGGTACGGCAATAAGTACAGGCTTAATAAAATAAAAAGTATGCAAAACGGTGCTTTGTCATAATGTTGTTTAAACCACTTACCTTGCCACCTGGTGCAAAATGGCACACCTTTGCCTAGATTGCACATTTTATGTCGGTGGGCAAGCACTATTTATCATTCGATAATTCATTTCCACGGCAAATAATTTGTTTCCTCCACAGCGTGAATGATTAATGAAGCTCGCTGCTGGTCGAGAGAAAGTGCTGGCAAATCATTAAAATTTAGCAAATGTCACCAGCGTCATTGCTGTATTGCGCTCTGTATTCATTAGTGAAACTGCATTCGTCAGAGATCTGTAAAGAAATAACATTTTTATTTAACACTGCAAGCCAGCGACCTTTTTTTGTTCTATTTGTTTTCTTTCGTTTTTACATTCTAGCTTCATAGAACACGAAAAGGTTCTTTTCAACGAAAGAAAGATTGACTTTTTTTTATTTTACAACGCACTGAAGCGACTCTCTCTGGTGTCATGAAAAGTTCATTGCTTTGCACGCCAAACGGGGGTCGTGACGGGTGGTGTAGTTGGAGACATTTGTATTTCCTTTTTGCAAAGGTGTGAAAGGTTCGCGCGCTAGGTTCCGGAGCCCGAAACCCTCAATCCGCACACTTTACGATCGCTGTCCGGTCGGTAACCAATGGGCAAGAAATTAAAATGAAACGTCTAATTAAATACTACCTTCTTTTTTGTTGCTTTGCTTGCCTTTTTGCCTGGTTCCGGTTTTGGTGCTAGGAACGCGTTAAACTTACGGCAAAAAGAGGATGTTTTCTTGTGACATGAAAAAAGTTGTGCTTTCACTTTACAAGGACTCGGTCTTTTGCTTTTGCCCGGTACGTCCGCTGGTTACATTAATTGCAGCGTGGCAGAACAATTCTTCCGCCAGTACACGGATGGTCCCGGGAGTTTTTTTTTTGTCCCGCAGATTCCGCAAACAATCAGTCCTGCCATCGTTCCCCTTTTCGTTTCCTTTCACGCTTCAGCGGCGCGACTGAAGGTGATGCAGGGTACTAAAAAGAAACGTTGTTAAAACCTTTGGCTTTAAATGGAAATTTATTTTGGTAACCTGGGACAAAAACTACGATCTCTTCCAGGATTCTTGTACCATACTTCAGGTAGCCTAATGGGATATACACGAAACAGCCCGAAAGACCGTTCACAATTAGTTACGACCGTAAAGTGTTCTTTGATTCCACCTTTTCTGTCCGTCGCTGTCACTCCAAGCGCCAAAAGTACTTCGAACTTTTCGCGGAAACGTCGGCAGCGAAGTCAACATCAAAACCCTCAAAATCACAAACCATTCAAGTGGACCGATTTTCACTAAACTCTTCGGGTTTTTTTGTTTGCGTGTGTTTGTGCGAAGGAATCTATTCCCGCATGGTTTCCAGTTTCTAGACGAAGGAGTAATTTGAAAGCCACCGATTACCTATTGTCGAAAACTTTGCCGCTACGACTCGAGTTTATCCGCTACACTGCAACACCACCAGACGGTTGGGAAATTTGCTATTGCCGAGGCACGAAGCGCAGGGTACGGATGCACAGCATTGCTGCTTTGGTGAAAGATCCTGGCGATATTTCGCAAACTTCAAAAGTCGATCAACACGGTACGGTGCGGTGTTGGCGATGCTGGCGTCACTTCGGAAAGGTCAACGCGTAAGAATGGCGAGTGGCGAGAAAGTCGTGACAAAAAGTGTTGTTTCTCGATTGCTCAAATGGACGATCCCAGCAGTTGTCCCATGTCTATCTTTGATTTGATTGAAAGCACCGCTGGGAAAAAGGACCCGGGGTTGTTACCGTTTTCGGGAAAACTCTCACAGCGGGACTGTTGAGGTTCGGGCCAACGGTTCGATTTTGCAATATTCACTTCCAGGGATTGGTACAATGTTCATTTAGGGTTTTTGGGGCTGACTGTTTTTTTTTGCCTGTTTCTTTTAAGCCCCAATGTCCATTTGCTTTTGGGGATTTTGTAGTCGAAGAGGGACGGTAAGTGCACGCTGTTTCGGAGCAAAATGTTACCTTTCATTGTGAACGGCTCAGAAGGCAAGGTGATTTTTGGTATATCCACCCAATTCAGAGAAGTTTTTGTCATTTGTCAATACGATTTCACTTTTAAGTGTGTCTGTATTGTACATTGTTGGATGGTAAATTGTACAATAACTAGTTTTTTGTTACTAGATTAGCTTTTTTTCGAGCTTTGTTGAAGGCTGTTGATCAACGTACAACTAGTAAATAATGTAATGAAATGTATATTATAGTTGTTAAACTATTTGTGTTTTAATACGTTCATAAAACTTCTAACAATGTTCTGCCTTGCGGTATTTTCTATGTCAACCTTTGATATTCAGCACCGCTCTCGTTATTAGTTATGCGTGTGCCTCTTTGTTCATCCTCAACATTGTATACTTTAAAAATAAAACTTTTAATAAATAATCATAGAGCGACAAACAGCAATGACTCAAACTTTACGCTTCTGGCGCATTAAATAACGGAATAAACTGAGCATTAAATTACTCAATCTCTTGAAGCATGCTGCTTAACGAAGATGTTGTTGAGCAGTTGTGTTCGGGTGAATTATGTATGGCATACATTAACCTTGTCTGGGCAGTCGAGTAACTGCATTAATTGCGTTCGTTAATTAATATTAATAAAACAAGTTGCTCTGGAGGGTGTATAAAATTAAACAATCATAGTGCATGTTCACCACATTCCCAGCAGTGAAGATGGTTTTTGAAGCCCGTCACACTGCTGCAAACATGTTTCAAGCGATCAAACTGCATGGAGCACACAATAGAGATCAAAGAGAACGTTTCGGCGAATGGGAGGTGTTGTCATTTTTAATAGAATTTTAGCATTAATTTGATTTTCAGCAATTTCAGTGGAACTTGACGTCAATACCAAGCCACCTGCTATGTTGTTTTATAATTTTAATCTTTTTCATGCCTTACCTTACAACCTTCAATGTGCTAATGTTCGTATTCGGTTAGGGTTGCCATCGTGCTAACGTATGAATGCATAAGTCAAGCAATTATCATTGCATTCTGAAAACGAGCGCAATAAAGCAAACGTCCACGCAATTGCCATAAATTATTTAACCATAGTCCAACGATGTTTGAAATTGTACACCCTGCTACGGCCAAACAGGGATGAATCTAGGCATTAAAATATCCATTCCTTACCCTCAACCATTTGTATCAAAAGCGCTGTTTTATGGTTAGTACTCCATTCCATACCTTCCACTGCCACTCGTAATGTTGATTGTGCAATAACATAGCAATTAAAACAGCAGCAAAAAGAATCCTTTTCAACCGTTAATGGTGGTTAACCATTTTCCATTCGGGTAGCGCAAATGGGTACCAATGGTAAATAATAAGCAGACCACATGTACTGCCGAAGCCTTTCCGTGCATTCGGGGGAGGGACGCTTATCAGTTATAAATTACGTTATTACATTTCGAACGCTTTTATAAAATGAAATAAGGTCCTTCAACGCAGCAGCCAGCCACACTCGCCAACCAAACAGGTAGGCATCGCAGTGCAAGATTAATGGCATCGCTTCCGGAAAATCAATTTCAGCCGTGCCGCGTTCACCGCAGCACTGCCGTGATCGAGCGTTACTAAATGGTTTGCAGCGTTTGTGCACCCACCCACCGCTTACCGTACGTAGGCCATGGCTAATCCTGTGTCACGCAGGTTAAACTGTGCCACTTTCAAGCCTTTCTCGCTTTTCCAGCATTGTACGCGAGCACGGCGAAAACACTGGTGTGTCACTGGTTTATCGGTGGACGCGATGAGCCGGTACACGTGGGTGTGTGCGTGTCTGTGCGAGTAGGTTTATGTATGTCCAGAAGGATATTTATGATACTTGCACGTTGTGACCATAGCGTAAGCAGAGCATACGAAGAACACCGAAGCACACACACACCCATACACACACTTGCTGCTCGGATTGCCACCCTGGATTGGCGAGATCGGAACGTGGGATTAAATTTGATTTTTAACGCAAAAAGGCTATAATTCTTATTCCGAGTGCGTGGCCTTGGGGTTTGGCTTCCTCCCTTTTTGGCCAGTGCGGGAGGTCTGAAAGCTTCACTGCCTGAAAATGTACCCACAGCCTCTCCGTTCAACCTATCGGTCGTCCATGTGGCACCGCTGGCGCCTTTTTAATCGATTTTCCATGTTTCCGTTAAAAGCCTTCGGAATCATCTCTGACCTCATTTGTGATGCGACAGAATTGCACCAGAGGAGTTTAAGGGGAACGGTTTAGGATGTTTTTGCCGTTGTTTGCAATGCCTTTTTTCCGGCCGTGCCCTGGCTTCGGTGTCACAGCTGGCTAGCTGACGGGACGTGATTGAATTATGTATGGGTCGGGTGGTATGGGATGCTGTGTTGGTTTGTTTGAAACAAAGCGAAAAACCGTTCAAGTGTGTTTGTTGAGGATGGAAAACTAACGGCCCGGGCAAGAAAATCGGTATTCTTTGCATGATTTGATGCTCATTGTGGGTGAGTGTGAACACTCAATACAAACGTAAGCCAAAAGTTCTCTTCCTCATTCCACGCTGTACAAAAGCGAAAAACTCTATTTGTTGAACCACTCGGTATGACATCCAAAATTCCAAGGAGCGTGTCAATATTGGGCATTCGATTGATCCTTTTTGTTGGGCTGATTTTTCTTCTCGACGGGGAGTCCAGCAGTGTGTAGCTTCGAGCAAAACCGTGTCACAATTTAAAAAATCTTTTGTCAGCGACCCGTACAACCAATCAAATGCCCTTCGGCTAATGCTCGAAATAGCTAAAGTACTTGGCAGTTGGCAAATATTTCATTTCTTTTATTAAAATAATTTCCCACCCCTGATTCGGTAAAGTATTTGCCCTACAATACTAGTCCCGGAATACTCCCAGGGTGGTCATAATTGCTTTCGCCAGACTAAATGCCATCAGCAAACCACCGCATGGTGTTCGTTTTATTTTTCGAAGAAAAACGGCACCTGTATACCACAAGAATTCCATCTTCTGGTCAAGGTATGTATGCAGTTCGCGTTGCTTGCACTCCTCGTAGCCTTTGCAGCCGAACGGTTCTTTGTTCTTCACTTCCCAACAACTCTGTTGGTTCGCAAACGATCCAATCAACGCATTCTTTTCCCTGGATAGACTGCTGACAGGGTGAGTTAAGGGTAAATATTCATCCTTACAAAATATCTAGAACCAGAATGCGAACCCTTCCATTTCCTGCACAATCGTTTCACCTGGAAATCTAACGAAAGAAAACTAAAAATTAAATTCCATAACCGTTTCCCTTACCGGGAATTGGAAGGGATTTGCAGTTAGTGAATTCTTTCGTACCACCGGCACTCATCTCGAAGTGGTCGATGATCTCTTATATCCGACAATAGCTTTGTGTGGAAAGGATAAATTATGGTGAAAAGGTGAGAATACGAATAGCTAGTACAGTAAAGATGTTACACCAACTTAAGATACATATGTAACTCAGGGAAAACTATTCGGTAATCAAGCCGGTAAACATATTAAAAATAAAATGAAGATATTTTTATGATTTAGTTTTTGTTTCTATTGTGTTTTTGTTTTTACGAACCAGTTTTGAATAGTTGATCTTGATGATTTTTTTCTTGATATACCTAAAACACCAGGTATAAAACGCCAATAAACTCCGGTTGACCAATCAACTCCGGTAAACTCCGGTATAATGTTTAAACATTATATTGATGTTCAATATACCCAATGTTTTGTGAAGTATGCAAGAAATACAATTTCTCTTTTTGTTTTTGTATCCAAAATTTTTGAAAAACTGCTACGATTTGTATTGAAATATATTAAATTTCAAGGTTTTTTTCTGTGAACCTGAAGAGCCTTTATTGTGTTCATACTGAACTGATTTGATTCAAAAGCAAAAGAAAATCTAATAAACACGTAGCTTGCGAGTGTGTATTGTAGCATGATTTAATTTGTTTTGTAAAGTGAGCTCGTTAAAGCAAACATAATTTCAAAGACGATTGTATTTTTACGACCACACGACCATCTTTTCCTTATCGTTTGAAGGACACCATAAATTAATCTACCAGCAAACAAACGAGAACAGTACTCGCATTGGCATAGTGAACAATTTAACATTTTCCCAGCTAGTTTCTATTGCCCTAAAATGCAATAATGTCGAGTACGAGCCAACTCTCCATTGGCAAAAGTACCGAGCGACGTAAATTCATTTCCATTTAATCAGGTGTCCCTTTTGAAGTGGCTGTGGTTGCGCAGAGTATCTGCAGCAGAATGTAAAAGGGCACGCTTAAGGGAACGGCTGTCCGAATGCTGCTTATCTTTCGCTGGCTGTGGTCGCTGCTGGCACCCAATTGCTGCCGCTGACAGCACGATTATTTCCATATCATTCTAGCGGCCCGAGTCCAGGCAGGGCATCATCCGTAGTCTTATCGAATCGCTCGGTTAGTCCACTTTTGCACCATCGGATGACGCGCACCCGGTGACGGGACAGAGATAGCGTGGGAAGCAAGAATGTTGGATTTTTTGGTATTGTGTGATGGGTTTTTTGGTAAGTTTTTGTTCGTTTCCCTTGTTCTTCTATTTTTGCCAGTGCCCCTTCCCTACTCGCTTTGAAGTTTTGCTGTGGTTGAAAATGGAGGCAACAAAAAAAAGATGAAATAATAGTCCCTTAGTTCTGTCTTTATCTGCAGCTAGGATTCTTGGACGGTTTTCTCGCTACCAGCTAATTTGCCTCAAGTGGCCCAAGCACATTTGTCGCTGTCGTCTTTCGCCGTTCCTCCGCGTTGCCATCTGCGGGCGGCCCCCAGGCACTTACGGTTTCATTTGTTCGGCTGTCTTATTAGGGCGCTTTTGTGTGCTTCCTCTTGGTGTTTTTTTTCCGTCCTCCTCGAATCAGCGAATCTGTTGACAGCTTTTCGGAGCTTGAAGTTGCCGCCTCTTGCCCGCTCAAGTGGAAAACGCCAGCAACGCCCTGGAAAAACCTCCCGATTAGGACAAACTGGCCAACTGGCGAATTGTCCGGTGCGTTGCAACCGCCCGTTCGCATGCGGATGCCAAATCAAAGATAATCATTTCGTAAACGAAGTAGCACACGGCCACAGACTTGTAGTGTGCCATGGTGGATCGTTTATTTTTGGGACAATTTCATTGCGTCCTTCCTTTTTTTGGGGGGGCAGGGAAGGAGGGAACGGACTTTTGTTCGATGGTTCTTGATGATTGTGTTTGTCGAGATATAAACTCATCATGGTCAGAACTGTCTCTACCGTTCATCTACTTCGCCCTTCGGTAGTCGTCAAGACAATAGCAAAAAGTGGTGCAAAAACCGTCCCCCAAAAGTACAATTTCTACTCCTCGAGTAGTCAACGGTCGGCGGGCTGGGTGCAGTGTTTGGGGTGTTTGAACGACGCACGAAATTAAATTAAATGAATAATTCAACCAAAAAAGTAGGCAAGGCACTGGGCGACGTGGAAGTGTTTTGAGGCACGCAATTTTACAGCCGTTTTTTGTTTTCAGCATTAACAAGGACAGTGTGGGAAAACTGGGCGGAAAAGTTTAATGAGATTTTACACCACCGTCGCTGGTAATAAATCTCAACGCATAAATATGAGCCTGCCAGCTTGCTTGAGCACACAATTTGTGCTGTGCCGTGTATTGCGCGATATATTTTATTACATTTCCATTGCAACGCAACGATAAGTTGAATATATTTTCAATACAATATAAGTAACATTTCCGACGAAAAGGAGCACCAAATAATAATGCTGCTCTGTGAAACCACCAAACAAAATTCATCTTGTTTTCTCTCTTGCGCGTACTTGCGTAACGTTTCGTTGGTATTTCGTCAAGTTTTGTCAAACAAGTGATTAATGACTTCCGAGGTCAGCCAGCTAGGGAAGAAGCACACTGCAGCGGTCCTGCGGTGTCCGTTGGCTGCGGCGATTGTACGTTGCGAAACAACAAGTCGTAAATTTAAGGATATTAATGGCTACATAACGCAAGAGTAGTAGAAGCAACCGAGGGTATCGTAAGGGTGAGGACGTTTTGAGTGTTTTTTTTGTTGCTGGGATTTTTTTGTTTTCCTGTCTTACGATAGTATTCGTTGGTGGCCATTGGACACACACACACACACACCGTTGAGCGGACGTTGAAGAAACATTTGAAAAATAGCATTTTGATGCTCGACAATGGTGTCAACGGTGGCGTAGATTAGGGATTTTTAAAGGCGACTACTTTAAAAACGATTAGATGCGCCTGAGCGCAAATTATCTACACTTTGGCTGTTGGATGTTGGGTACCAGTTTTTTTTTAAATCTTAAACTAAAGTAATTCTAATACTCAATGAAATATGTTTTTTTTTTCAAATTAACAGAAAACTCATTTTAGATGAGAATTCACAAGCGTAAACTTGTATTTCATTTAACACATACACTTCATATACACTCTGTTGATGCAGCACAATGCAGGAATTGAGACTTTCTATAGAATAAATCTTTGAATATGATTTGTTTGTATATAAACCTTCATACTCATTCTTTTTTCCTGTCCCTTTCAGCATTTTCATTTTCTTTTTTTTTGTCGATAATGATATGCTCGTACCTGGTGCCTTTATTATAATTGGCATTGTACGTGCGCAGCTCGGGGGAAAATGAGATTTTTCAATTTCTTGCGAAACAGATTATGAATTATTCATATGTCAGGCAGGCAGGGCGACAAGAAGTATGCGTTTGCTCACTGTCACACACTTTTTGTCCCTCTCGTCAGTTCACTGCGCATAAATGAGCTTTCAGTACATTCAGTACGGCAGGCAGGGTGATAATTCCTTTCTTCTTTAGCGCAGCTTTGCACTAATCGCTTATAAATTTATCTGCTTCCCTCATACGTATCTTTTTTTTGTATTATCATTATCCGAAAGACTATGAGTAAAGTGTTCTCTGCTTTGTGTGTGAATACACCTAATCATAAAGCGTTGACAATGTACGGTGGATATTATTATTTACTCTATGTGCGGTACGTACGTGTGTTCGATTTTGCTTTCTCCGTATCTTTTAATCTTTGGTGGAATGAAAAATTGATACACATTTCCAATGGCTGTGTGGTGGTACAGCTGGTTGCACGTATTCTGCCTCCTCGTGCGGAAGGATTATGGGAGGAAATTGGGCTTATGTGAGTTTGGGCCGAGCCATGGGGCATGGTGGCGGCACCGGGACGGGTTAGCTGTATTGTGCATGATAAGTGTGCGAAAAATTGTCCCGCCTTTGTTGGTGCTTCACGGACGGGACGTGAGGGGTAGAGAGCCAAATAATATCCTGCCATTGTGCCCAGCCGTATGGGCTGTGCGTATGGGTGCGTATAAATAAGCACAGGAAATCCGATTACTTGTTAAAATATGGCACAGGCCAGGCATGTGCGGGCCGGAGACAAGCCAGAAGGAAAATGGTTATAAATAAAAACCACTCTCACTGTTCTGTCAAAGCACGGCCACACGGGTGGGAGGAAGAGACAATAACGAAGAGAAGCAAAAAAAAAACACAACAAACACATACACATCCCGATGAAAGAAAACTCGGGCTTGGGAGATTTTTTAGTGTTGATTGTGCTTCCTTTTGTTACAAGTAAAGGATTTCCTGTCACTTCGTCCGGGGTGCTTTCTTTTTTCTGTTTGTGCGCGAAACCGGCGCTCCCATACGTGTCGGTCGTTCGTTATTTGCTTGCGGCATTGATCTAACAGGCCCAAAGTGGAACGTCTTCCTTACAATCATCTGCACGCTACTGCTGCTACTGCTGCAGTGGCTGCCGCCACGAAAATTTAGACATTTTCGGTGAAAAGCGATAAATTTCCGGCACCGAAAAGTTGACCGAATTAATCTGATTTTGTTGTGTGCTACACGGTTCTGCATACACCCGTACCTTGGCGGTGGCGGAAGCGGACCGAAAATGAGCGCAGCGCAGATTTATTCGCTGTTTTCCATCCGATCTGTCATGGGTGTGGCGCACGCTGCACGAGAAGAAGCAAACAAAAAGTCAAACTTACCCAGAATGTTTTACTTTCCAAAAAGATAGAAAAACGGGAATCTGGTACCATCCTGAGGTACATCGGATTCGAAAGTGGATGGGAGTGGCTGTTGTTGTAAAATTAAACGACACAAACATTGTTCGCAACTGTCAACCGTAAGATAGCGGAACACGTTCCGTAGTGTGCAATGCCGAGGAGAAGAGCACGGTGGGAGCAATATGAACCGGTTCGAAAAGCTCGTTTGCACGTGTTAGATGCTCACACCCGGGGTAGAGGATGCCAACCCGACGGGGAAGTTTCTGTGTGGGTGGGTGTGTGTTTCTTAAATGGAAACCTTTTTCTAAGGGCGTTCTGCGATGAAAGATGAAGAAGAAGTGCCAACTAGTGGCCGGAAGCTGGTACAATCAAGACGGCCTGTGCTGGTGCCCTACGATATGCCGCGGAGTGGCGCTACCTAAGCGAGAGAGGTAGGGGGAGAGAGAGAGCGAGCGAGTGAAGAGTTTGCTAACTTTTTCCAAAAGTCCTCGTTAAGGGGTTTCCGGTGCCGCACACTCCACGCTTCAGTGTAAAGCTATCGTGTATGTGTGCTTAAACTCGTGTGTCATGTTCGGAGCGTCTAGCAAACCGGAATCTGGCAAATCGGAGGTGATTTTCTTCGTCGCATCTTTTTGTTTTTTTACTTGCTCATTCTTCACTTTGTTTGCAAGCCAAGGCGCAGGCAAGGTGTCCCGAACGCTTTTTGCTCCCATTTTGCCGAGGTGACTCTTACGAGCAGACCATCTGTTTGCGACAAGTTGTTTCGAAACAACTCATAAGAGCCCTGATGCTGCTGATGCTTACTTGTGCCGGGGAAAAGTTGTGACAAGGCATCGGCCGAACTGATGGTGCTGGGAGCTCGGAATGTTCTGCTTCACTAGCAAGTGTACACTGCATCGGAGATTGTAATGCTAGACGGGAGAAAATCTACTCTATGCTACGGTTTAGGGGAACGCTCTATTCCAGTTGTTTCTACGAAGCAATGAAAATATTGTGCAAAAGCTTGGCAAATGTTTCCCTGGAACGATTGGTCGGGTGAGTGAAACAGATTAGAGAGCTATTATCGGAGACGGGAGTGTGTATGTGTGTGTGTAGTAAATGAAAAGTCAACTGTAGGGTCCATTGAAATGAGAGTTTATTTGGACGCCAGTAATATAAAGTAATACCCGAGAAAATCCTTTCTAATTTGTGTTGGGCTTACATGCAACCTCTGTGCTGGGGTATTTGGGATTCTACAATGTGGTTGAACAAATTGGTGTGCATTTTAATTTAAAAATAAATAAAAATAAGTTACAAAGCATCAGCTGTAGCTTACTCAACTTAACAGTTTCTGATAATCGTTACACTCCTGCGGGCAAAATAGTTTCCATCTCATCGATACCGTTTTTGCATCACAAACGAACCACAAAACCAACAAGCACATGCATGGAAACCATTTGACAGCCCGTTGGAACTAATCGTACCATTTCCTGGCATTGTTGTTCGCTCGGCATGACATTAGAACATCTACCAAACACGCAAACAATCACCAAGCCTGAGCTAGGAGAGATGACGCGTGGCAAGCTTGCCGGATGGATAAATATTTGACAATTGGTTTCATTTAATTACATTCCAAAATGAACCGTAGTCGGAACGATGTTGGCTTCGTATTGTGCGCTTAGTCCGTTTGGCGGGAGTAGCTGCACGGTACGGAAGGGAAGAATGCGTGTCGCATGTCGCGACTCATCATCATCAGCCTAGGGATGGGGCGAAAATTGTCCCGGTGATGGTTGGGCGCAACAGAACAAGGTTGGAATCACAACACACAACCATCATATGCCTGCGAGGTATATACTGAGAAGCTGCGCCAATGCTCGGTATCGGTAAAATTAAATTCTGATGAAAGGCAGATGAAAACTGGCTGCCTTGGAGGGAAAATGGTTCGTGTAATTAATCGCATTCGAATGGTGGAGAGCGAAGTTTTCAAACCGGCGTTGCGCTAGTGTACTTTCGTATGTGGCTTGTCTTTCATCACACCCCGCTGGAAAACATAGAAGCCTTGTCGGTGTGCTCAGGCAGTTTATGGAAATGGAAGCAACCCGAACACGTATTAGCGCGGTACGCATATCTAATCTGGAATGGATGATGAATATGGTGAGCATTGTTCGAAAGTACATAGCAAATCATCACCATACGTACAAGCGGTTATATTTTCGCGTGCTGCTTTCACTTCGTGAGTGATTGAAACAACAACGCGGGGATATCTTGACGCTTTTGTAATTTTGATTCTTTGCACGACTGCCAGAGCGCAAATGTGCTAATGTTGATGGTACGGAATTATACGATTGCATTGTTATGCTATGATTTCGTTAAAATGGCTGATAACGACCGTTCGATTACAGGAGAACTTTGACTATGATTTTTGGTTTTAGCAAAATCTGTTTTGTCTAAACACGATCACATTCACTTAGTGTGGATTCGAATGACACAAGTAAAGCAGAAATCATCTCAAGACACGCTCAAAACAAAATTCCCAGACAATTGGCGATGTGTTTTCTTGCTTTGGCAAACAAAGTAGAGAAGAAAAAAACGCAATACAAAATTAACATATAACATCAGTCAGGGTAGAGGCGCACGGAACATGCAAAAGGAGGAAGAGTTTTTATGAATATGAAGCTGTATATTTCAGCGCGTGTATTTGATATATTTTGCATCATGCATAATTTACAGCCAGCTGAACGAACACAACAACACAGGACACCGTGGCTGTTGTGCGTACGGTGTTGTCTAGCTACCCGAAAATGGATCGCATAATTCAAGGGAAACGAGATACATATCCCGTCGTAGCATCCGGTGTCACTGTTCCTATCGGTGATACAATACTCTCACTCGCTAAATATTGACACAAGACATTCAAAATGCTAACAACACCAGCAGAGCGCGCTGCTTCTCCCGTCTTACGCTGCCAAACCCAAACCCACACCGAACGATCGTGTGAATCTGGAACGATTCTTACGTTCCCAGTGTCCATCATCACCATGCTTCAGACCCAACCTTAACGCTTGCAAGCACCGCAAACCGTACTGTTCTGTTCGGTTCGTTTCGCGGTACTGCTTGTGCTGTGGATAGTGCTCCCCCCAGTGTTGTCGTTGCCCGTGGCATCATGCTGATGCAAACTTGATCCAGGTTCCTGCGGCGTTGCTCCCGACGGGCAATCCCGGGCTAATGGGTTGGATGTATAGTTGAGAAATCCTTGTCATAAGTTTTTGTTTATTCCACCCGCGAGTTGCGCTGCTTACCGTGTGAGATTGGGGGCACCCCCAATAAGGACCGTATTGTTAGTGTTTGTAGCACTTTGGTTTTAGAGCGCAGCAAAGTTTCGAGAGCACGCGCTGCTTAGCGGTGGCTGAGGTGTAATTAAGCAACTATTATTCAATGTCCCTTCGTGCGGTCGTTGGAGCGGAGCTGAGCACCAAAAACTTCAAAGCCAGAGGGATTGTAATGATGTTGAGCAAAGAGACAAATAGATTTGTGTGTTTTTGTGCACTGCTAAACACACACTAGTTTAAAGTTGTGAATTGTTTAGAAATGTTTTATTTATTTTTTGAATTATGGTGCTTTTGATCATCCGAGTGAAAATATTCATATCGCAATGACTATTGTATTACGAGGTGTTTGTTTCGTTTATAAGTCAATGTTATCTGAAGACTTTAAGAAGAAATTCTTTTCAAAATTATTCAAATACTTCAAATCCTTCTTGTGAACGAAACGTACCATGGATAGGATTATTGTCCACATCATTTGCTTTATTAGGATTGCATCATAAACAAACGCCTGCTAATTGGAAATTTTAATTAGATCCACCACTCCGTTCTTCCCTCTTTCCCGGAGCAGCAATAACTTTATGACGAGATTTATTTATTTTCCAACGAAACTTTCACACAAATTAGATTGCTCGATGCTGCATACCGGCGCTTGTGAAGCAATGCTGCCACCGTTCTCGTCCCGATTTTCTACCGATAGATTGTTACGCGCTCTGTTTAAATCCACCAAAGCGAGAGCGACGAGGATCGTTCAAAAAACAATGCTCGCCAATACGCTGGTTGGTTGTTCTGCAGAAAATTGGCTTAATCAACGGGCACGACGCTAAGAGACACCCCTTATGGATTATAGCCGTCTACGGTTACCGTCCCTCGCACCGTTCCATACGATCGATTGCGGCGCCGGCAAAGGTACACCCACACGAATCTTTAATCTTTCTTCACGTCCCGTTCTACGCAACGGGCGAGAGCTTTGGGCAGGGCCCGCCGTCGTATGAAGGATAATTTCGCCTTCTGCTGCTCACTGCTGATTGTTTGCTTTCGATGTTGGTACAACAATTTTCCCGTTCCATTCCACCTCCAAGCCAAACAAAGATCTGCTATCGCTTGTGTCACTGTTAAACTCGCAAATACACGCAAGAAGAGAGAGAAAGCGAAGAACGCGGATGGGGCTTCACATTTTTCGTGTGAGCTTTCTCTCGATAGATGTGTGTGTGTGAGAGAGCGAATGTAGTATGGCTTTTTTAGTATTACACAAACCTGCACCCAATACCGATACCACTGTGCTGCACACCTCCGTCCTCCGCTGTAGGAAAGCAATCATTTTCATCCAACATTGAATGTCCTTCGAGTACACCATTAGGGGTAAAACAGAGCACTCTGAAAGGATGGAGCGAGCGCCATAAGTTGTTTGTTTGTTTGCACATACATGCACGTACCCGGGCACACGGTCCGTCGGCGACATCCTTTGTCGCTCTAGCCGTAGCCGGCTCGTTTGCCATCTAAATTGGATTCCAGAGTAGAAACTTCAAGCTGAGGGGAGAACCAGCAGGCAGAACCGGTGCTAGAAGATGACGGCATCTCGACGCCCAGTGAGCTTCTTGCTCCAGTCAGCTTCTTGCCGGCGACACACTGGTCAGTCCGGCAGGCAGGTCAGATCGAGATTTGCCCGTTACTCAAATGGACCTGGGGTGACTCTTTACCAGCTGAAAGTGATTAATCCTTCGGATGCTGGCGTTGAGTTAGTTGATCGTTTTTTGTTGTGCTGTAGCGTG
Organism: Anopheles coluzzii; assembly: GCF_943734685.1. Taxonomy (NCBI): domain Eukaryota; kingdom Metazoa; phylum Arthropoda; class Insecta; order Diptera; family Culicidae; genus Anopheles; species Anopheles coluzzii. Next base: position 38,259,374 of record NC_064670.1, on the reverse strand, counting down.
TATTCCGACCGCCTTGTCGTCGTTCCCGGTGCATTGCAAGATGCCGGCGAAGTAGCCACCGGTAAATGTAGACACTCGAGATTCCGGTCGGTCAACGGTTGGTGGTAGCATTCTAAGTAACGTATGGATGTTTCAGTATAAATCACAAACAGGTTTCCCTAGGCTATGGGTGCCGCTACCGGTTTTTCTTTTGCAGCAAAGCTCGAAAGCCACCCAAGGGCATCGATCATCCACCCGTGTCCTACCGGTGTTTCTTCGAACCGGTAGTGCAGGAAAACCCGGTCAGCTATAATTGCTTCCCTTTCTGGATGGCAAATTTGCGAGCCCATGCAGAAAGTGGAGGAAGCAAAATTGTCCATGTCAGCCAATAAATCATACCGGTCGGCAGAAATGATCGAGCTGAATCGAGTGCTCGGCCCTCGGACCATGTTTTATCGGCGTAGATTATTGTCCGTGTGTGAGCATTCGGGTGCTTAACCGGAACCGTACCTCTTGCTCAAATCTACCACGAAATAGGTCCAGCGTTTAGTAGCGGGATGTCGCTACTGGGTTTCTGGTTGCTTGGTTGGGAGTAAAACTTCTGTGCCACCAAAGCATCGGGTCGTGATATATGGAATAATAGCTTTTTTGAACGTAAAATGTTGCTGCGACGATACTGCATGCAGGCAGTTTGGAGTGTTTTTTGGTTGATCCCGTTTGACTAGAATTATTTGCCACGATAAACCAATTTTGTATGTTTTATTGGAAAAATAGGTTGTTTGAGATCCATTTGTATTAAAGACAAGAACTAAATGTAGATCGAGACGACGATTGTCTTCAGGAAAGGAACATGCAAAATGAATTTAATCTTTCTTCATAATTAGCTTTAACGGGATATTTTGTTGATTGGATATCTCATCAGAATTTGATGAAGCAATTTGATTACTAAAGATTCCAAAAAATAACTCATAGTTTCCTTCCCATCCAATTCCCATGCAAATCTGCTGAGTAGGAAAAAAGCGTCATGCCGCACGGGTTGCCTACTTTTAGGCGTATTATCGAACTCAGTCACTTGAACCTGGAGAACCTTTATCATATTTTGGCACGCAATTTCCTGCGCCTTTATACACCTCCCTCCCACTCTCCCGTGATACAAATTTCCATCCTGTCTACAAGACACCGTCTAGATAAACTTATCATCACCAACGGGGCCGAGTTCAAATTCCTGGCCTCGTAGGTTGGTCGCAGCTTTTTGATTAATACCCGCAGGCTTGGGCACTAGACGGCGCCGTTGAAACGATGGTTTCTCCCGAACCCGAATCTCGGGGGTGGGTTGGGGTTTATAAATTTTCAATTTCGATCTCATTGGAGCGTAGCAAACTGATGGTTTCGATTAGCACAAACTCCCTTGCACCCACCCACACACACTGTGTACTAATACGAAGCTCTTTTTGTTTACGTTTTTCTCTTTCTAGGTAAGGCTAGAGCACAATGAACAACACACACACACAGGCAGCTGTGGTTTCAGAAGCACTCGACCAGACGTTAGAATTTGGACGCATTTGAGACCCCCCCCCCCCCCTCCCCACAGACGTTACAGGGAGGTGATGGAAAGCTGAATCCGTAACACCGTCACCGTGAACTTACTTTAGCAAAAAACATAAGCATCACATTGACGCCCATCGACGGCCGGGTCGCATCCGACCGAAAACCAACCACAATCGCACGCACGACTGACAAAGCTATCGATCGGGACACCCGTTCTCGAGTGTCTTGTTCTCGGGGGAAATTTCGTTTCGCAAAAGGTGAAGAAATTAAAGGCAAGACAACGTCTCCTTCACCTTGCCTTTGCTCACAGCGCACGCACGCATGTAGTATTCAAATAATTTCCCGCTGGTGCGGTAAAGCCGGGAAGACGCACGGCAGCCGCCCAGTAAGGAAGTTCATGGAGCATTCTTGCGAAACAATTCCGTTATAAGATTTTTTCTTTTCTTTTTTTGTTTTTGCCTATTTGCAAGTCAACCTCCTTTGTCGGCTCGCCTCGCCACACGCGGTCCGTTCCGGACCGTCTCCCTCAGTTGTTCCGTTCTCGGTTCGGTTTACTTTCGGCGGATGCCCATCGTAGCGTGGATAATGCCACCCTCCCATTCCCGCTGTGGAGCGAGCGATGATGGAGACAGATTTAAGCTTCCTTTTTGCTATTTGCATATCTTACTCACTCACTGGTCGACTCAAGCTCGGCCTCACCACGCAGCCACTCCTTACCGTGCTGTCTTCGGGCGACGGGAAGTAAGAACTAAAACCAACAAGAATTGTTCAAATATTAAAACAACGTCTCAGGCAGCAGGCGAATCTATCCTCCCTTCCTCTGCCGTCTGCATCCGGGCGCATACACAACCCACACACACACACATTCACTCGCACTATTTCGCTCCTTCTGTGCTGTTTTATACGGGTTTTGGCTTGACGGGTAGGCATCGATGGGTATGCTGGCAAACCATCGGGAGTAGTACCGGGTCGGGGTCGCCGCCTCTCGCCGTCCGGAATGGTTCCGGAATTCCGAAGATGAAAAGTACGATCAAAAGAATGTCATTGTCAGAGGTTTTTGCCTATGTTAATGGAAAACTCGTCCACACTGACTGTCGCCCGCTGCCGCTTCCATCCCTCGACCAAGAACCGAACCGGCGGGAACCGAACACAAACACATCCATCCATCCATTCCACCCCCGTCCCCGGACAGTGACGAAGAGTTTCGGAATGGCATTCGCTTTCTTCCACCAAAAGTTGGCGGTTTTTCACCAAAGGTAGTTCGTCGCAGTGGTTTTAATTGTTGTTCGTTCCCTTTTCTCCCGGTATGCTGATTTGCCCGACCTGTCGATACCCGCCGATCTCTCTCTCTCTCTCTCTCTCTCTCTCTCTCTCTCTCTCTCTCTCTTCCCTCGGTGCGCGGGCCGGGACCACACCGGTATTGCTGTGGTATGAATAATTTAGCACGATCACGACAAAACGATATGCCATTGTCGCATCCGACGGGTAACGGGGTGGTTGTTTCCCTTTTTAGCTTTGGCCAGGAGAAACAGCTAACAGCAGTGGAAGGTGATTTTCGAGTCGCTTCCCGTGTGTCACGTGCGTCTCGTTGCGCATTCGGTCGCGCTAGGAATGCTGGGATGGGATGCAAAATATGATGATGCGAGCAGGGCAGAGCGCCGCGTTACGACTTCCGGAGAGTTTTCCTTTTTCCTAACAAATGGGCAAGTCGATCGGCTGGGGAAGGGGGTGGAAAATGGAACTGGCAACGGGCAACCGATAACAAACTAGAAATTGTAAGCGACCATGCGCCTCCATCCGGTGCCAGCGTGGCAGCCGGGGCGAGCTGAAGTAGAATGCCTGCGTCATCCACTTGGTGCGCCGTGTTGTTTCATCCCTGCACACGATGATACCCGTGATACACAACATTAAATTACTTTCATTGTAACCGAGTCACGTACGCTGATTACAAACTTTTGTGCTTACGCTTCTTGTGCATGTGCTCGGCGCGGGGTTGGGTGGTTCCGGCGGTGGTGTGCTCGTGTGTACACGTTCGACGTCCATTTCTCCGGTCGCTGAAACTGCTGCATTGCCACTTGCTTTACTGGGTGCTCGTTTGGTGGAAATCCTGTGTTGGTGGGTCGCATAATGCTTCCCCTGGTTCATCACACGTCTTCGTTTGCCTATGCGATAAAACATCTTACCCGACCGCACGTTGGTTGGTTGAAGATGTTGATAGCCATTGTGCTATTTGACGAAGCATGTGACTCCGAGATGTTCTGCTTCCGAGCGGAAGTCGGGACAAACCCGCACTCGTCCAGCCATCGCAATTGGTATGTCTGTGTGTGTGTGTGTGTGTGTGTGTGTGTGTGTGCGTGTGTGTGTGTGTGTGTGTGTGCGCGTGTGAGTCAGCTTTTCTTGCTTGCTGATTTCCAGTTTCGACGTTCTGCCCACTTTGGTCGCCTCCTACACCGCACTTGTCACTAGCTGGGACTCAAATCTGCCGACGATTGATAGTGGTTCCAGATGCTTATCCACGTTTGTCGACTGCGTAACATGACCGATAGCTTCGGTGGTCATTGTTAAGGCAGAAGATCAGTCTAACAAAAGGGAGTGGTCGTCTCTCGTTACTGCTCCACTTCGCCCCCGATGTCTATTCGCTGTGACACTGAGAGGTACGTCTTCGGAAATCATCACTTTTCCGGAAAGGATACTTACGACCTGATGGCGTCAACGGTAGCATCATGATGTCAAACATTTACCCGGCGCTGTACGGCCGCAGGCCAACACACACGCTAATGACCGAATCGACGTTGCTCGGTTCGCATTCAAAAGGAAACAAAACTCCAGTCATCCGGTAGGTTTTGTTCCGCGCCGCAAGTGTGACCCGATTCTTATCGATGGGGTTCGTATTTGGTATTTGTTCCGTTGGCTTCGAACTTTCTTCCTTTGTTATCGCAGTCATTTGCGGCTTTTGTCTCCTATATATCCCGGCAAAGAGTGCTTTCATACTGCACCATTCATCAATGGCAGTTATGAAAGTTCGAGCAGCGTGCTAGAACAAAAGTCTGGCATGGGCTGGATGTTCTTTGTAATTAAACAAAAGAAATAGATCAAAGGACATTGGCCTTTCAAGTATGTTATCAACTCTCTGGCGTAGTATTTCCGGCATCTTGTTTGGTTTCCATTTAATAAAAGTATTCGTGCTGTGCATTATATTTTTCTTTTCAAACTTATATTTGAGGCAAAAAATGCTAAATTTTGTAACACGCTTTAAATCTAATATCATGACCCTTGATTTAACCACTTTTTGCACCACTGAAGAATACCGAAGGATCTTACCTTTGATCAATAATGATGAATTCAATCCTACTCCTGTACACGTGTACACTGTTTGTCTCGGCCGGCTATTGAACCAGGTTAAAAATACCCTTTGCTTCGCAATTTCCAACATTTAGGTTCTTTTGTCTGTCCGGGTGAAAGAATATGCACAAGTAACAAAACACCACAAAAACGATCGCAACTTTTCGCTCCATCTACAAACGCCTCACCTTCCGCTGGATTGGATCATCATTCGTGCCAAGTCTGCATTTACAGGTTCAAATTTACATAAATGCTACCTTTTTGCTTCGCCGGTAATTTCACCACTTTCTCGTGTTCGCCTACCGGTGATTCGGCACACTTTTCGGTATCTCCTGCAAAGCAGTCTTTCATGTTGTGCGCCTTCCCGCAAACAAACAACCGCACCGCAGCGTTAGCAGCATGAAATGAGGCGTAAGTAATATTATCTTGATGTTTTTTTGCGTTTGTGTTGTTTTACTGCCTTGGTCGATTTCCGTTAACCTTGTGCATCGTTTGGTGAGTGTTATTGTTTGTTTGTTTTTTTTGTATTCCTGTTATTCATCCGCTTTCGATTTCCATCGTCAGCACTGCTTCACTGTAGGGTGGTGGGTGGTTGGGTGGAGGATTTCCTTCGTTTTGCCGTAGTAAAGTGAAGTGCCGGAAAAATACTGATTACCATTTGTTTTCGATTTATTACTTACTATTTGTTTCCGCCTGTCTTGGCCGGGCATGGCAAATGCAATGAATCTACCCACCTTACGGCTACACCCTGCACAGTGAATGTCAGACAGAATGAGGCGTTGTGTGATGAAGAAAACAGTCCACAAAAAAACACAACAACACTGGTTCACCGAAACGCCAAGGAAGATCTTTAACCACGTGCACCGCGCTTCGTTCACGAATTGGCACACGTTTTCATTTTATACGTAGTAGCAGCCCCCCCGATTTCGATTCCTTGCACGTTTTATGCTCGAATTCCAAGCGCTACAATCGCTACAGTACACGCGGGTGCATAACCGTTCCGCCAGCGTGAAGCGTTACTTTCACTGGAACAATAAGTCGGAAGCTTAGTAAGTGAAGTTGATGTGATTTATCCTCCCGGCTTCTGCTGCGACTGCTCCCTTACTGCGTTGTCCAGCTCTTTGCTAGGCATTTCCCTAGGGTGGAGAATGTGCTCCTGTCACATATGGGAAATCTCTGATTGTGTGGGTTTGTTGAGAGAGCGGGAAAAAGAGCGGAGGAATGAAATAAGACGACCTACTGAAGAAGAGGGCGCGCCTTTATGCAACACATCGCACTGCGTCTTTTCTTGTTTTTTTTTCTTCTATCTTCGGTTTGGTGCTGAGCCCCAAGCACGAACCGTAAGTAAATGGTAGAAAGATTTATATTTCAATCAATTTTACTTGCCTCACTTTTCCGCTGACTGATTCGGAGAAACGGTGTCCAATTTGCTTCCGGTTGTGAAGTGTAATAAAACAAGTGAGCCATATATGCCGTTCGCTAGAAGGGAGAACATGTGTAACAAAAATATTTGTATAATGTGTTTCAAAATCAATTTTAATTTAGATAAAAATGGTGATTACTACCAGTACAACTATTTCTATACTCGTATTCCCACAATGTGTACAGTGTTTTTGTTGGTTATTTAGAACAGGGGTCTCCAAACTACGACGCGGGCCGCATGCGGCCCACAAGAGCCTTCAATGCGGCCCGCGAGAACTGGGTTAAGGTTAAATTAAATAACTTTCTTTTCTAACTGATTATTTTTTTAATTCTGAAAGATGAAATTCAAGATTCACAAAAGAAAGCTGCAGAAATTTGATATATTTCAATAGTTTTGTCTCATTAAAACAAGATTTTAACTTCGTTTAAGTACGTCTTCGGAAATCATCACTTTTCCGGAAAGGATACTTACGACCCGATGGCGTCAACGGTGGCATCATGATGTCAAACATTTACCCGGCGCTGTACGGCCGCAGGCCAACACACACGCGTCAAAATGGCCCTCAACAAGGATGATTGTGAGCAATGCGGCCCGCGAACTGAAAAGTTTGGAGACCCCTGATTGCAAAATGTCTACAATTGGATAATTTAAAATATTTATAAAACAATTATCAACCGAACAGATCAGCCAAATTGTTCATTTTTCCCCCTTAATAATAGCAACCGTCCCAATTTACCACAATTTACTATCCAACGAAAGGTGATGTGTGTATTTTACTTATTTTACCTCAGTTTTGTTGGTAAATATTATCAACGGCTGTTATTTTAGCAAAACAGTTATAACTATAAACGTAAATCGAAGGTAACATTTGAACAACATGAAACATATAACGCATCTCGTTTTGATTGTAGTTCAAGGATGTTTTTAAAGCATCTAAAGAAACATCATTTTCCTTTGATCATGCCTGCACACGGTTCGTTCCCCAAATTCATCTCGCTATAAATATTGGAAAAATCGTTTTGAAAAGATTGATCCAAATATTTGGTCTCACTTGGCAAATAAACCACTAACAAGGATTGATTCTTCCACGAATGTTTCTGGGAAAAAGGGAAACGTTTCGGGGTCCAATCATAAATATGATGCTTCAATTGTACGTTACAAAGAAGTGCAAATTTGTTGGCATTCATCCTTCTTGCAAAGATATCGTGCGTAATTTATCTTTTGACGCGTGAACACCAATTTTCCACCTCATTCACCATCGTGGTGCCGCACTTGGGCTGAGCTTTTTAATCGCTATTCTTACCCCCGCTATACCGGGGTGGCTAAATGTGTACCATCAAATTTCTCATCACTTGCTGTGCTATGTTTGCATACATAAAATTGCTGATGATAAGAATCCATTTCGTTCGCTTCGTTTGCCCTTTTTCCATTCCATTTGCGGATGGTTGCTTGCGTAAAGTTTCTTCCAGCGGTGCGATCTCGTCTCGAATGGATGTCGAAATTACCATATAACGCGTACACACACACACACACATACACACATGGCACGGCATAATAGGAGGGCAATTTTCTCGCGAGTTCGCTAAACTTTGCGCTGCTGCGCAGCGATCGTACGCTCGATTGTCCGATAAAGTGAAGAAATTCTTCAACTTGGGGTGAATATTGAAGCGGATCGATGATGCCGCCTAGAGTGTTGGAGGAGTTTTGTGAATTCCATGGAACAATTCATTGATTCACCCACCACATTGGTCTTTGTTCACGAATTATGGCACGCACGGATGTGGCTGCATAGAGCTGTTCGACAATGCTCATGCTCAAGAAAGCTGGTACCGTGAGCTTCTAGGTCCAATTTAACCTTCCACGAGTGAGAAGATGTAGGTGAAATGAAAGATATTGAATGGAATTTAAAATTCAACCATATTTACATGAATAATAGCAGATTTGCTGGGGCAGAAAAGAGCAAAGACCATAGTTTGGCTACGAGCTCGAACGGGTGAACGGGGTCTGTGAAGCAGCATGCGAACGAGGCGTATAAGGCGCATTTGGGTTCGTTTCGTTGAGCTGTTGAGCTTAAATGTAGCCCTTCGAAACCATACACTCGAACACTTTGAGCGTGGCGATGCTCGTAAGATGTTATGCCTGCCTGCCTGCCTGCGTGCAACACAGGAGCACAAACAAAAGGGCACTTTCAAGTGCAGGAGTGAAGGGCTGTGGCTTTCGGGCTAGAATTAACAATAGCGCTGGCCGCAGGGAGACGCTGGCTGCACGACTTGTGCAAACATTGTTAGAATGTAATTAAATTATTGTTAGTCTTACGTCACGTGTTTGAGCTTTGCATACGGCTGCTTGGCGATTGTTCTCGTGTTTGCGTTCCCGTTTTCGATCGCTTGTTCATTACATTGGAATATGCCCGAAAAGCTCATGCAAATTGGCTAGAGCAGAGAAGGTGAATGTTCATAACGCCGCATCATACGTTCCCTTTTTCGTAATGCTTGAGTTGAATAATTTAAATGTAGAATATGCTTGTGCTATAGTAAAACCCTGCCCTGTTCTAGTGCGGAGTTAGGGTTTAGACTTAGTATACTATTTTACAGCAATTCCAAATTAACGTCTTTCTGTTACACACTATTACACATCAAAGGATTTATTACCTGTGATGACATATTCGAACTGATGCATCCGATTTTTTATAAATTCAATGAAAATAGAATCCACATGACATCCAGGTGAAACGCACATTTCATCCTTTATTCTGTACTGTTGAAATGTAATCAGTTTTAGTGATCATTGTTGGAACCGAGATATGGATTATTGAAATGAATTCCTCGATTAAGCTTTATTAGACAGAAGATTTATTCCAGGAAAATGCTCCCTGTCATGGAACTTTACCTGATCAGAATGAAATCGAATTTCAATGCATCGCTATGATGATGATAATTTCTCAACGGGAACCTATTTCGTACCATGAACCGATAAGCAAGTGTCTATTGTTTGAATATCAGTGATTATGGTATAGGTATTTGAAAGAAATGATTAAATCATTGAAAAATCAGTCGACTAAACTGGTTGCGTCTCATCAACTTCTATAGTAAGTGGATTATTTCCTTATAAAATATAAATCAGCATTTGCAGAAGTAATTGTTGCTAAAAACTCAACGTTTTTCCCATAAAGGATAACGATCAGATGTGATACTGTTTCTTCTCGGCCCTGCACAATGCACATGAACGATTTCTTCTCATCCCGAAGTAATCGTTCTAAGCGACTGATAATGAAAAACACACCAACCGAGTAGTACTTTGGCTCGCCTAAATTGCCTTATTAATACGTTTCGCTTTCCTTTGTTGCTATTATTCAGTTGGTTTACTTTACGTAGAACTCGCTGCACAACGGCAGCAAGCGACCCAAGAGTCGTAGTGAGCAGAATTTTAATCAAACGCGTAAGCATTTCTCCCAGTGCCGGGTTGCTCGTCCCATTGTTGCAGAAGAGACCGTCCTGCGTTGGTCAAAACCTTCCGTTTACAGCGGAACCAACCAGCGGCTCTGGCGTTGTTTTCGCACGATTGCATGCGTTAGCGGACGGAAGTTGTACACAGCGAGGCTCAACATCGTTGGAGAAAATGCGCTCAAGCGTACTAGTAGCGTAACATGGGCTTCTTTATAGGACTAGGGCTTGCCCTGAGTCAACTGTTATCAGTTATGTGTGTGTGTGTGGGTTTTTTTTGTGTCTGTCCTTTTCTGCGTCATGAATATCCCAAACAGCATAGGGTTGGATGCGAAAGACGGATAGATAAAACAAAAACGTAAGAGAGCCAGATTCGTCCCACGCTTTGTTGGCTGTGTGTGCGTGCGCGCAAGTGTGTGGCGGTGCTGTTGAAGGAGCAGAGCAAAGAACATTTATTTCGTATTAGCAGTGACAGCTAAAGTGGTTGCCCCATAATTTATGTTTATAAAAAGTGATCATCATCTTCATCATCATCATCATCGTCGTCGTCGTCGGTGCTGTGACCGTTGCAAGAGCTTAGTGAAGAATGCGAACCCCGGTATGCTCTATACTCAACGCATTGGCTCCGGTGCAATAGTTGACTTTCATAAATACAGCTCATGCAAAGCATCATGAAACCCCTCTTTAAATGCCTGGAGAAAACCCGGTGCACGGGAGCGGATTGTCCTCATCCATCTTCTGCGTCTAACGACGCGTACCGAAGGCGAGGGATTAAAGTAGGAAGTTGAATGGAGCTCTGGATCTTCGGATCGGTGCAGATTAGAAGTACGACGGCCAGGAACGATGCTAAAAAGGGCACATGTGAACACATTCCACCGCCAAGCCTTCGCCGTGCTACTCTCAACCCTTCGCTGTTGCTGCTTCATTCTCCATTTTGTGTTTTTGTTCTTATGATACACTGGACGCAGGCAGACATATGCTCGATCACGAAGCTAGCCAAGCAGGCAGGCAGGCAGGCATGCATTAGTTTCGAATGATCATGCACCAGTGCACATCTAGAGCGCTTATCTGCACATCTTATTCAACTCACATGCTTGGAGTTGGTGATTACTGAAAATGATTTTAAATTTAGTGCAATCTATCTTTATCCTTCGCACCGGGTCCATACCTTCTGACATCTGAAAGCATTCCACGCAAAGGGCGAGGTTATGTGGCCACGTGCTACTGGACAAGTGAACTCCTCTGAACTCTAGCATGCTGGACTAAAAGGCTCCAATAGTTCCATCTGCCATTGAGAGTCGTTCCATCTACCTAGCAAACAGGACATTTGGGAATGATTAATGGGCAGGCTGTTGTTTTAATAACGGTGCGTCACAGCACGAATTCAAGCGTTCGGTGTTCTCGATCATGGTTCAAAATACATGACACAAAGATTAATCATTTTCAGTTGAATAAGCATAGAT